>NW_013952620.1:692151-703922 GCF_001266775.1 Austrofundulus limnaeus
AGTAAAAAGTACAGATAATTGTGTGAAAATGTAAGAAGTAGAAGTAAAAAGTAGGCTGAAAAATAATTACTCAAGTAAAGTACAAATACCCAAAAATTCTACTTAAGTACAGTAACAAAGTATTTGTAATTAGAGTTACTTTACAACTCTGATAATCGGGTTTGTTTGGCATGAAGTGGAAGAGGGGGGCCTTTTCAGAAAACTTTTTCATCACTGCACGGTGTTAGATCACAACACTGTTAGGTGCTACTTAACAGTGGGTGGAGCTTATTTATCTCTCTCCAGAGTTAAGACAAGACTGATGAAATCACCTCTGTGAAATAACACTTATGTATGGATGGATGGATTCAGATTTATCACAAAACCTGTTGATTCCGGTACCTTAAGGGCACTCAGATTCCTTCCTCTGCTTCTGTCCAGCAGCATCTTTAGGCATCCTCAAATATGTTCATTTAGAAACTCTGAGTTCATCCAATCTCCTCAGCAGCTTCTGTCATGGAGTCCTGCCAGCTTTGTTTCACCTGACACCTTCAGTCCCGACAATAGCAGCAAAAACAGAATTAGATGGAACCAGATCAATACCTGCTGGCAGTTTGCCTCTTTGCCGCAGCGCTGCACAGCACTCAGCCCGTCCACCTGCAATGGAAGTGTCAAATACATAAACAGCCTGCACTGCTCATTCTCATCTCTCTGAGAATCATAATGGTGTTACTTGTTTCTGTCACAGAAACTCCGCCGTGGTTTTTCTCACCCTCTCCTCCTCAGTTATTGAGAACGCAAATTGGGAGTGACAGAGCAATCGTGTTTTCCATCACTGAGAGACAGAGTGAGGCAGTGTGGTCATCAGAGACTCAACTCAGTCTTAGTGATTTAGCTCTTTTTTGTAGCTCCAGCTCTGCATCTTTCTGCACGTCTGTGATGTCATCTGTATATTTTAAAGCAGCCTGTGAACATTAGTCTGTATTCTGTTGCACTACACTACCAAAGCATGCAATACTTGTGTGCCCTGATGGATGTCGACCAATCTTCACTGACCATTGCCTGATCTAAAACAAGCGTCACGTGACATATCAAATCTGTCTCATCCCCATGCATTCATTTGGGAAAAAGCATTCACGTTTGTGTGTTTTTATGCGTGTGTGTGTAATGCATTCAGAGTACATTTGAATTAGTTTTAAACCCCAGCTCCACAACATCCACATACTTAATGCGGGCCCGGACTGCTCCCCCCACCCCACTTTCATCTATGCTGCCAGGAGCACCGAGGCAGAGAGCAGAGTGGAGAAGAGCTGCATGCAATGACAGTGACATCCATCGCCTGCGATGAATAATCAATGAACACCATCTGGTGCATACAACAGGGGCGAGTGGCTCCAATCGTTTACTTGGGGATAGCTGTTTCTGTTCAGACCTCCACACTACATTTCACCATCCCTCATCTGGTCCCCCACAGATTCCCTTAGCAGCTTTCTATCTTTCTATCACCGACTCTTTTCTTCACCGACATCTACGACCTGTCCTGCACTCCCCTCCGCACCACCCCACCCCCACACACACAACTACCGATTCTCTCTGTGCGCCTTTTATGGCCTTTCTGACTGCCGAGTCATGGTATCCCTCATTTTAATTCAGCAGTAATATTCCCAGACAGCTAATAAATTAACCCAATGCCCTTTAAAGGGCATTTGCCTTTATGATTTACAGTAACTGAAGAGCTTACGATAGTCGACCTAAAGCACTGTAAAACCACTTGTATAAAATAATCTAAAGGACACCCAGTTTATGAAAACAGTTTCTTACAAAGGGATGACTCATCTTTTTATCCTCCCATTTTTACTTATTTTCCCACAATTTTTTAAAATATCTTCAGCCGTAACATCTACCAGTCTTTAGTGAGGATCACATTTTTTGATTTTTTTTTATAACCACCTTGGCAGCTGCCCCGACACTGATGATTTAATCTGCCGGAGTACACTTTAGAAATTAAGTTCAGCAGATTTAGCTCAGTTTTATAAAATAATAAAAAAAAAGCTGCAGCTCTAGATGTTTTCTGAATAAGATCAAATCTAAAGACAGAAAACATTTTTAAAATGCAGTTCTGTTCAAATCAGGCATTCAGTTTCTAACATAATAGGACAATATTTGCTTAAAAACGAGCAGATTTGGTTCTGAGTCGCTTGCATAAGATTTTACAACAAGCGTTAAACTAAAATGAGTACAGTATCAGTTTATTGTTTTTATTGTTAGTTGCTGGCATAAAACATCCAGAACTCAAAGCCCTGACACTGATGGCTCTCAGCCAAAAAAATACAGAGTTTTGTTTTAAAACCATGTTTAGATATCTCTGTTTGGCCTGTGTAGGTTGCTTTTTAACACAAGTGATATTCACAGTTTCTGACCTGGCTCCATCCTCTTCACTTTCCTCAGATATTTTACTGTCTTGTTTTCACTCTTCATCTCTTCTGTTTCTTTTTTTCTCGTCATCTGTTCCTAATCCTGATCAGAAGCAGGATGAAAACATTGAAATTTAAAAAGTTGGACTGAGGATGGGGTCTGCCTCGGAGCATTTGCAGCTCCAGTTGCACTTAGCTGTTGTTTTGTTCAACATATTTTCATCTCAGAAGAATCTGTTATTAGATGTTTRGTCTGGTAGATTATCATGTGTGATTCATTCTATAAATAAAAAAAGAATATATAACATTATATAGGGTACGTTGGTAGAGACATAGTTTATAAAATAGACTTCAATGTGTGATAAATTTGTTGAAACAAAAATCTGATTATGGTTTGATTTCCATTATATAATTGTTTCAGAGAAGCTGACTTTGATGGTTTGAGAGGCAGTGGATTCTGGGAGACTCCTATTCAGGTTTTGGAAACAAGGTAAGTCATTTAAAACTGTATTTATTTTCTTCAATACTGGCTTTACAGCCAGGTGAAATAATATTTGTTTTTACATACAATAAAAGTAACAGGCTGACATTGTCAAAACTTGTCAGGAATGTCTGAAGAGACATAAAACAACAGTGTCTTGTAAAAAAGAATAGTTTTTAAGAGCATATTTTTAAGATGTTAGTCCTTGGTTTAGTGATTTTCATTGCATGTCCAGCACTGACCCAGTGATTCATCATAATTCCTAATGTAAGTTTGTTTTTTAATTGATCAAAAGATAATTCAGTAATGTTCAATGGTAAAGTAATGCTTTAGTTCTAAGAAATAGTTAACAAAAACTAAAACAATTTAACACTTTATTGAAGAATATTTACCAAAATTCTAATAGAAACATTATTTTAAATAGGAAAATGTTTTAAACAGCAAGACTGTATTCAAAATTTATAGCCTCAAGGGAATAAATCCATTTTATTGTCCATGAAGATATAGAAAGCAGTCCTGGATTGTCCACACTCAGTTGCCTGCTCTGACCAGTAGTGCAAAGCCACAAACTGTCTGTACGCTGCGTGGGAACTGCCTGTTGTCTTCAGCATCATCTGTAAGCTCAGCTACAGACCCTCCTGGCCAGAAACAAGACTCCTGCCTGCAGAATATATGGTTTGATGAGTGGAAGGTAGGGTTGAAATGCAGATGTCCTCTGTTGAGGTTCTCAGGAGCTGAACTCACTCTGCTGCGTCTCCCACGTGACCGCCTGATGCTCATGCACAGCTTCCCTGTCCGTAAGCTGGTAGAAGATGCTCTGGTTGGAGCTCATTGACTATGTCAAAAACTCTAGCTGCATAACATAAAGATAAAATGTAACATTGTGCAGCAACGCAAGAGCTGTAAAATACTAAAACACAAGCTTGTCGTGTTGCTGAAATCATAAACTTTATCTAACATTACACAATGCTAATGTGAGCTTCCGTGTTGTTAGCTTGCTAGCTATTTATAACTTACAGTATAGAAAGAGTGCAACATAATTTACATGTAACGTTATGACAAAAGGAGCACTTGTGTAGATAAAGTATGTGCAAGACATAATAGTTAAAAATATCCACACTCCTGTTTACAAGCATGCAGGCTCCTGACTCAGGCTGTGCTGTGTGGTAGGAGCTTAGGAAGGTGAGCTGAAGCTTCACAGAGAGCAGAAGGGAGGGACCTGAAGGTTGTATCTTGTCAATTTTTTTCTAAGTCCAGGGTTTTCTAGAAACTACATGCAGCAGCTTTAAAGTCAGGGATATTATAACAAGATTCTTCTCCATGGGCAGTGCAGTGAGATGTATTGTGTACCTGAAGAAAGTCTGGATTCTTGTTCTGGGTGCAGGTCAACTGTGCCCAGAGTCTCCCTACTCTTTTGAATTGAGGACTTACTGAGCATGCCCAGGAGTTAACATTGGTCTTCTGTGGTAAAGATTTCTACGCCCTGGCGTAACCCTGAAGTGACTCAGCATGACATTGTTCTTGTGGAAAATGAAAGTTTATCCATTAATAACTACATAAAAAGTATCTTATACATCTAAAACATATGTAGATATTTCTACTAAATATTTTATTTTGTTTCAGAACCAAACTCAACTCAACATGATTCTTCAACATCAACACTTTAAATCATTTACTGCTTGAAAGAACCATCAATTCTTCTTAAATCATTTAGAGTTGTGGTGCAAATGACATGAACTCAGAAAGTCAGGCGTATGAGTGGAACTGACCAACCAAACACAGGAGGCGAATGAAAAAAGGTAAGGGATTTTATTTACAGGTGCAGGGGAAAAATATACAAGTCCGGATCTGAAAAAAGGGGAAGAGTCCAGGTGAGTCATCTTCAATAAAGATTGGATCTTGAATGATAAATATTTTAGGTAATGAAAATCCTTTCACAGGTTTCTGAAGAACGAGTCGGCTTAGAGGTGAGGTTTCCTTTGTGAGGTAAAAGGTTTCTTCAGGCAGAGTGGCAAGACCATAAAATCTTCCTTGGTTCCTATAGGTGATGATCCTGGGCAGACCAAAACTCCAGACGACGTAATGGTGAAGGTTTCCTTGAACAGCAAAAACATTAAGGTAAGTAACAATAAACTTTAAACTTTCAATAACTATTGTAGGCTTAAGCACTACCAAAAACGATGTTATGCATCAGCGAGGACTCATCCGTCTGGAGACACTTTTAAAGCCCAGGATGTCATCAGGGTGATTGCACGCAGGTGGTGCAATTAGGAGCAGGAACCAAGCAGAAGGTAAACACCAAAACCTCCAATCATCACAGCAAATCTGCTGTTATCAATGCAAACCATGAGAATTGAGAAGACAAAAAGTGTTGGTGCTTTAATCAGTTCATATTACAATTCCATCTCTCAAATAATCCCAAACTGCAAAGTGATCCTTTATATCAAGGATGGTCAATTCCGGTCCTCGAGGTTCCACAGCCCTGCACGTTTTACTGGTTTCTCTTCTCCAACACACCTGATTTGAATGAATGGATGATTTGCAGGCTTCTCCAGAACTTGGAAGAGGTAATTCACTGACTGAATCGGGTGTGTTGGAGAAGGGAAAAAAGTAAAACATGCAGGTCTGCGGACCTCGAGGACTGTAATTGACTATCCCTGCTTTATTTGGTCTCTCTGACTCCTCGAAAATGGAGGGTTTTGTGTTGAAGCTTTGCAGCAAATTTATAATATTTGATGTATACTCTGTGAAGGCTGCACTCCAGGAAATACTGCACAAAATGCAATCATTATTAATGTTCACTGACACCCCATTGCTTGAATAAGTCAGCTAGCTTTAAAAACTGTCCATGAAACAAGTGCTTATTATTGGTTTATTTTAGACCAATCTATATAGGCCAGTGTTGTGTATAAACACATTAAAAATGAATCTGATTAGTAAACATTTTCTGTGAATTGGGAACAGCTCCTGTTAAACCAATGATCTTTTGAGCTGATTGTGATTCTAGTGGCACTGGTTGAACAAAGGTTTTCATGAGTCCAGATTTTATACTTGTTTCCTAATCAGAATCAGCATTATTGTCATTCACACACAACATCAAAGACGTAATGCAGAATGAAATAGTAGTTTAGAACATCTGTTCAGAGAAATACAAACAAAACAAACATGGAGGAATGGATGTTCAGGTCTTTCGCAACAACGGTTGCGCTTCTTGAATTTTACCTGCACCCTGGGTCATTCTGCCTGCCAAACCTCGCATAGTGATTGGACCAAGTACCCAGCCTGCAGGCAAAACTTTTTCGAGTTTTGATTACCGGGCAATGTTGGACAAGCTGCAGAAGCAGCAGAGGCAGCTGGATAGGCTGTCTGCTCTCTACTCATGGCTCTGCCCATTGAGAGCAACAGCGCCTGATGTTTCTGTTTCCCGCCCTCCCACCCCTGTTGTTCCTGGGTTGTCTGCTGGATCACCTGAGACTTCTGGGTCTGCTGAATCACCTGAGTCTGTTTATGAGTTTTCCGAGGTTCCTGATTTGGTGGTTCCAGTCCCGGTTCCTGAGTTGGTGGTTCCAGTCCCGGTCCCAGTGTCTCCTGAGTTGGCGAGTCCATCTTGGGCGGCCCTTGGGGTTCGTGGGTCAGCTGCTGGCACCTCTCTAAAATCTTGGTCGGCTGCCATTGCCGCCTCATTGCCTGGGTCATCGCCCATCGCCTCCTCGTCACCTGGGTCGGCTGCCGTTGCCTCCTCTTCACCTGGGTTGTCGCCCATCACCTCCTCATTGCCTGGGTCGTCGCCCATCGCCTCCTCTTTGCCTGAGTCATCGCCCATCACCTCCTCTTCGCCTGGGTCATCGCCCATCACCTCCATTGCCTGGGTCATCGCCCATCGACTCCTCATTGCCTGGGTTGTCTCCCATCATCTCCTCATCACCTGGGTCCTCGCCCATTGCCTCCTCATTGCCTGGGTCATCGCCCATCACCTCCTCATTGCCTGGGTTATCGCCCATCGCCTCCTCTTCACCTGGGTTGGCTGCTGTTGCCTACTCTTCGCCTGGGTCATCACCCATCACCTCCTCATTGCCTGGGTCATCGCCCATCGCCTCCTTTACCTGGGTCATCGCCCATCATCTCCTCTTCGCCTGGGTTGTCACCGATCACCTCCTCATTGTCTGGGTCATCGCCCATTGCCTCCTTATTGCCTGGGTCATTGCCCATCATTTCCTCATCACCTGGGTCGTTGCCCATTGCCTCCTCAATGCCTGGGTCGTCGTCCATCACCTCTTCATTGCCTGGGTCATCGCCCATCGCCTCCACATTGCCTGGGTCATCGCCCATCGCCTCCTCATCTCCTGGGTCATCGTTCATCATCTCCTTATCGCCTCTGTCACCTGTGTTCACCATCGTTAACACGTTGGCTCCATTAACCTCTGCCAGCTCTTGGTCTGCTCCCGCCTCCTCCCTCGGCTCTTGGTCTGCTCCCGCCTCCTCCCGTGGATCTTCATCTGCTCCCGCCTCCACCCTTGGCTCTTCATCTGCTCCCGCCTCCTCCCGTGGCTCTTAGTCTGCTCCCGCCTCCTCCTGTGGCTCAACGTCTGCTCCCTCCTCCTCCCGTGGTTCTGTCTGCCCCCGCCTACTCCTGTGGCTCCACGTCAGTTCCTATTGGGCCTCCTGTTCCTGTTGGGCTGCACTTTGGATGGTCTTCTGGCCATCCACCAGATCTCCTGCTCCATGCTAGATGGTCTTCGGGCCAACCCCCGAACTCTGTGTGTCTTTTCTCCATGTTCCCTTGTAGTGTTTCTCCGAGTCTCGTCCCTCTCCATTTTTTGACATCAGGAGCTGTCATTAAGGGGAGGGTCCTGTCATGATCTTTGTGTTTTTGCTCTAAGTTTTCTAGTGTTTCTGTGTTCCCCTGTGTATCTCTCCCCTGCTGTCATTACCCCAGCCTTGCCCAAGCTCACTGTTTCCTCTTGTGTCTACTCCAGGTGTTTCTTGTTGTCCTAAATTAGTTTCTCTTTATATTATGTGTTCTGTCTTCTGTGCTTTGTCCGGTCATTGTACTGTGCTGTAGTAAATGGTAAATGGTACTGAACTTATAGAGCGCTTTTCAAGTCCCTCCGGACCCCCAAAGCGCTTTACACTAACAGACATTCACCCATTCACACTCACATTCACACACTGATGATGGCAAACTACACTGTAGCCACAGCTGCCCTGGGGCACACTGACAGAGGTGGGGCTGCCATGCATCGGCGCTACCGGACCCTCTGACCACCATCAGTAGGCAAGTTGGGTGAAGTGTCTTGCCCAAGGACACAACGACTGAGACGGCTGGACGGGGGATCGAACCAGTAACCTTCTGGTTCCAGGACGACTCCCCTAAACACTCCGCCACAGCTGCCCCCAGTAGTCCGTGTTCCTCCTGAGACCTTGTAAGTTTTGCTGTCATGACAGCCCTCTTTTTGTTATCATTAAAGAGCTTTTTTTGCCTTTTGAATTTTGCCTGCGCCCTGGGTCATTCTGCCTGCCGAACCTCACACCTCAAATGCAGCAGTCTGTCACTGAAGGAGCTCTCCAGTTCTGCCACAGCTTCATGCATGGGGTGGGAGACGTTGTTCATCAATGATGTTATTTTAGTCAGAATTCTTCAGTCTCCCACCACCTGCACTGTGTCGAGGGGGCATCCCAGCACAGAGCTGGCTTTCCCAATGAGCTTTTCTAACTGCTTACCTCTCAGCTGCAGATAAGCTGCTGCTCTAGCTAAGCATCACAGTGTAAAAAAAGGTCTTCAGGAGCATCCCTTGCACTCCAAAAAACCTCAGCCTCCTCAGCAGGTAGAGTTTGCTCTTGCTCTTCCTGTAAAGAGTGTCCATGTTGTGAATCCAGTCCATTTTATTGTTCAGGTGAACACCCAGGTACTTATAAGAGTCCACTATCTCAATGTCCATTCCCTGGATGTTCGCCGGTGTCAGTGATGTGGGTCTGCACCTGCGAAAATCCACCCCCAGCTCTTTGGTTTTAGCTGCGTTGATCAGGATGAGGTTCCGCTGGCACCAGTCCACAAAGTCCTGAGTCCATTGTCTGTACTGTGAGTCATATTCACCTGTGATGAGGCTGACTATGTTCTCTGATGTTGTTGTTCTCTGATGAAGTTCTCTGATGGCAGAGCCATCAGAGAACTTCTGGAGGTGGCAGCGTGGGGTGTTGATGGAGAAGTCTGCAGTGTAGAGGGTGAAGAGGAACGGTGCCAGCACTGTTCCCTGAGGAGCCCCCGTACTGCAGACCAGCGTGTCCGAGACACAGCCCTGTGCCCTTACATACTATGGGTGGCCAGTGAGGTAGTCCAGGATCCACATGTGGTGGTCCACTCCTGAAAGCTCCAGCTTTTCCCTCAGAAGTCCTGGCTAGATGGTGTTGAAAGCACTGGAGAAATCAAAGAACAAAATCCTCACAGTGCTTCCAGGCTGCTCCAGGTGGGTCAGAGCTCAGTGCTGGAGGTAGAAGATGGCACCATCCACCCCGATGCCAGGCCGGTAGACAAAATGTGGCAGATCTAGTGAAGACCTCACAAAGGGGCGTAAATGGTTGTGGACCAGCCTCTCGAAGGTCTTCATTAGATGTGACATCAGGGCCACCGGCCTTTAGCTGTTGAGGTCCTTCAGATGTTTGGTCTTGGGCACAGCACAGATACCACACAGGAGGTCTTCCATAGCTGCGTTACCTTTTCCAGCTTCAGGCTCATATTGAACATAAATCCCATGATGCCACACAGTTGAATACGGTACTGGTACCAAAGCAACTGCACCTGTGACTGCAGCTGGACCCTACTCCCGCTGTCAGCGTATTCTCAGTTCTTTCCGTAACGTGAAGAGAATTACATTTCTCTACGTCTCCAGACAGCATGTAAAATCGCCAAAACGAGTTGATTTGACAAAATAAGTACAACTTTCCCATTAGTAGCAACACGTTCCTGATAACTTCTATCCATTTTCCTGAGATGCGACTTTTACTTCCTGTTTACTATGTGCATGTGTCTGACGTAATTGATTTGCTTCAAGCCAATTGATGAAAACACATCTGATTCGCATTTCTTCATTTTTTCTTTTTTGCAAATTTTAAAAAATTCGCTCAAAATTTGAATTAAAATTGTATGGAAACACGTCTTGTGAGATAGAGTCCTCTTTTGATGGTAGATCAGATTAATGAAGAACAAGCCACTTCAGTAACAATGTTAGGGTATTAGGGAATAGGGTTTACAGTCCAGTAGGTACCCAGCATGTACCAAGTTTAAACCAAGCAAAAAACAAAGTCAGACATACTGGAATGTTCATCTTCTTTAATTAAATGTTGGAAATGTGAAGAAAAAGGAGAAAAGCTTCATTAGCCCCAGGGCTAAAGGGTGCACTCTGTAGACAAGTGCTCAGAAAACTGTGTGACAGCTCATCAAGTCAGCATGCAAAGAAAATGCTTCCATCTCAGCCTGTTAGAGAACAGATGTAAATTTGACTGACAATCTGAGAAAAAAAAAACTGGGAGTGAATCCAAAGACGTGGGACAGCAAACTGCAGCCCTGCTGAGATGTGTCAGTCAGCCCGTTTCATGTACACAATATTCATGTAAATGACACGTCTTTTATTTAGCTGCTCAGACAGAACATAGCTCTGACGCAGCTCCCTTCATGTTTTTCACTCGGATAAACTGTGGATCCAACAGTTGGGACTGACAGAAAAATATCTACTCGTTGAAATTCAGAAACCGTCAGAGCATCTGCAAACAGCAGAAACAAACAGCAAAAATAATACATGTTCAGGTGAAGTAAGCATTTATTCCATCTGGCAATAAATCTAGTTTAGTTTTTAATTTATAAAACATTAATTTCAATGCATGCTTTTATTCTACGTTAACATCATCCTGCACCTCTTTGACCGTCTCTGTCTTTACACTTCATGTGCGTCTGGTTTTAAAATGTCTCATGAACCACAGGGCAAATGTTAATGAAACTTTCAGAAAGTAATCACTGGATGTAAATCTACAACTGATTAACATTTTCTATCAGCTCAATTTAAAATGGGTGCAACAACCAAATAATCTTTGAAAACACAATATGCCTTTAACTCAGTTTTACATACACTGAGCTAAACATTAGTGTGGTTGTAGTTGAGATTCATTCACAACACATACCACAAGTTTGAATATTTACAAAGATGTTTGCTTAAAACCTTGGAAATAACTGTTAGTGTCTTTGTTAGCAAAATATTATGAGCAACCAGTTTGATTTGAATTAATCTTTCAGAAAATAATCATTGAATGTACACCGTGGAGTCAACCCAGTTTGAGATGGCAGACACACAATGACTACAACTCAGATTTTACAGATATCGACGTAAAATTGAGACTCACTCACAGCACACATTTTGAGTATGACATTTCAAGATAGCAGAAGATTGTGAACAACTTTTATTTCAAGGTTGGACCAAATGGATACAACTTAATCCTTTTTCATTTATAAGATGAACAGAGTTTAAAAACATAATGCTTCATGTGGTAACTATGCTTTTTTTAAAAAATATTTCCAATTTTGACCATTTAGTTTTAAAATTTTATTTTACAAAGTATACATCAACAAACAAAATAATTTTAACAATATTTAGAAGAGGTGGTGGTTTTACACTTAAGCTTGTTTCTTTGTAAATGTTTTTTAATCTACCTCTTCGAATAACAGATGTTCATTTGAATTTCTAGGAGAAGAGGACAAATAGTATGGAAGCGATTGTGTTCCATAATCCTAATTAAAATGGATTAATAGAAATGCTGTTTCATTTTCAACATGTACCTGATTTTTTTGACTCATAAGTAAAATTATAAATACATAATCCAAACTGTATGTTCATTTTCTTCTCCAAGAC
>NW_013952620.1:710283-724705 GCF_001266775.1 Austrofundulus limnaeus
GTCTTGGAGAAGAAAATGAACATACAGTTTGGATTATGTATTTATAATTTTACTTATGAGTCAAAAAAATCAGGTACATGTTGAAAATGAAACAGCATTTCTATTAATCCATTTTAATTAGGATTATGGAACACAATCGCTTCCATAAAATAGCCCATAGCTGTCACAATATTATTTTGTGATAAGGAAGCCCCCCCCCCTTCACAAATTAAATTAAAATTTGATAGGAACCCCTCCACCCACCCACCTCCACCACACAAACACACATACATGGATTTACAATAAAAATTTTAATTCATCCAGGGCTGTTTCTATTGCTTCACAAACAAATTCATTCCACTTAATTGACAGGAGAATACTCAGACTAAGTGTTTATAAAAGTATGTTTTACAACCTGTACACCAGAATGCAGGAAATAGCATTCACTTAATTCAAAAATTTACATTGTAAGTGACAATACTGTACTTAATTTTACAAAAACAATTTTACTTGGTAACATTCTTGAAATAGACTCATTTTTTTATTTCAAGAATCTTACCAAGTAAAATGTTTTTACTCCATAGGCAGAAAATTTAGATTTAATTTGAGTCAAATTTTCAGACTAACAATGCTAATAATCTTACACATTCTGAAAACAAGATTATTATTCTTACACAATCAGTTATTGTTGAGTAAATCAGTCTCAAAACAAGATCAAATGATTAGTTGGACAGTTTTTGCAGTACTGTGTGGGTCTGTCAGTGGACAATGCTGCTGTGAATGTAGGTTCACACAACTCCATCGCCTCCCGAGTTCTACAAAAACACTCAGGCATATATGTTCATGGTTGCTCGTGTCATGTAGTGCACAACACAGCTAAAGCTACAGGGATTGGTTTTTTCAATGTGAGTATTGGCCTGATTGTTATGGTTTGTCTGGGTTCTTGTGTTATTTTGGTTCTAGTCTGGTTTTCTGTCTTGTCCCTCTCTGTTTACCCCCTCCTGCCTGTCTTTGCTCCAGCCCCACCCACCCTCACCTGTTCCTCATGTTTCTCTCCCAGGTGTTTCTTGTTTCTGCTCGTTAGTTCTCCTTTCTATTCTGTTCTCTGTCTTCAGTCTTTGTCAGATGTTTGTTTGCTGTTAGTTGTTCATGTCCTTGCTAAGCCAAGTTTTTTTTCTTGTTTGCTGCCACGCCAGTCTTTTGTTTTCCTTTAATAAATATTTTTGCCTTCCTCACTCAGTCCTGCATCTGGGGTTCTTCCCAAGCCAAGCCAATTCATAACACTGGAACTTTGCATTTAAAGATTTCTCTGTACTGATAATATCCAGTGACTGAAAATTGTATCGTTGGATTCATGTAATTGCATTTGTCCAACTTTGATTTGGAAGACCTGGTCATTGATGTTGTCTACTGGTTTAAGGGTAGTACCAATCAAAAAGGTTACCTGGCAGGTGTGCACATTTATTTTAAAATACAGAGCATAAGAATGCATTTGATTTATAAATAAATGTAACAAAATTTTTTGAGTTACACAAAGCTGAATGCATGGACATCTTGATGCACGTCTCCATCCAGTGGTTAAGTCTTGAGCAGTGTGTAACCCAGATCCTGAGGCTTTATGAGCCTCTGGTCAGCTACTTCAAATCTGCAAGTATGTGCTTAAAATAATTTTCATTATGAAACTACTACAAATGTCACTGGATCTTTAACTGCACATTGTACATAAACACATTTTTTTTATTCAAGATGAAAAGCAAGCAAGGTTCAGGAGACTTCAGGTGGCGTTCACTGACACTATGACTGAGGTTTACCTCCTCTTCCAGGTCTCAATTCCATCATTCACCTTGTCCAATCTGCTCCTCCAGCGTGAGCAGTCCTCATTATTTTTGTTGAATGAAGAGGTGCAGTGGGAGAGCAGGATATGATTATGCTGTATTTTTTTCCATTATGCTATTTTTGTTGCTATTTACTAGGAGCTTGTACAGCAGGTTTCTCCCTGTCTCTGCACCTGTAAATGTCTGTTTTGTAGATGCTAAAATTTATTTGCAAGCTGTGTGCGAAGTTCATGCTTCCAGCAGTGCTGCAGGACTATGAACAGGCTCATGACAGTCCTTTTAAAGAAAAAGCAAACCATTTACCAGGTCAGTGTTTAAATATTAGTCATAATTACAATTGATATCTACTATTACAAGTGACTATGGGGGAACCCCATGTGGTGCTCACCTCCTGATGAGAATGACTGTCTGGGTAGCCCAACACCACCTGACTTGTTCAATGCATCTCTATCATCAGCATAACAGAGCATTTCTGTTAAACCAGTTTGTTTGGCAAAGCTGAGCATTGGCTTCACCGCCAGGGCTAAGCTGAACAAGTTACTGGATGATGGAGACATCACACCACAAAAAAAAGAAAAACTTCCATGACGCAGCTTTAACATTTCTTCTCAAAGCTGTAGAGTATGCTTTAAAGAGGAGCCACTGCTGAAACATACAAAGTATGTTGATGTTCGACAAAGGTCTGAATGCAGCATAGACGGCGTCCTTTACTTTGTTGAGGTTTTTCAGCAATTAGTACTTGTTTTTATGTGTCTTGCTCTATGTAAATGAGCTGTCCCTATGTGACTTCTCTTAAAATACTTGTATTCATTTTCTGCTGTTAGTTGATGATGATGACTATCAAAAAAATAAATAAATAACTTGCAACTCTTTTTTCATATAGGTTTCCCCACCTGCTCCAATATCATGGACCTGAGGAGCATGATATACTGGCAGAGGAGTTTCTGGAGTACCAGACAATGATGTTGCCACCAATGCAGCACCCAGAAGAATATGAAATGGAAAGCTTCTGGGCTGAAATGGCTAACTGGAAAGATAAGGTAAAGCTTTCTTTTGAACACCAAGAACACAATAGAAATAGCCTCACGAGCATTATTTATACCAGCACAGCACTTTGGAAGATGCATACAGTACTCAACTGCCTAAGTATTAGAAAGAAAACAATATCATTTGAGAGCATATTTCCATTATGTTCTTGGTCACAGGTGACCTGAGTACACCAAATTCAAAGGCTTGCTGCAACTTCAAAGCTGGTCCTCATCCTCCCACATTCCAACACAGATGCAGAGAGGGTGTTTTCTGTGGTGGGACTTAAAAAAACAAAGACAAGGAACAGCTTGACCCTAGATGGTACCCTCTCCTCCATCATGACTATCAAGATCCTGACTTGGAGCCGTGCTTCAAGTGGGAACCATCATTTAACGATCATAAAAGCTTCCAAGAAGGCCACAGGCCTGATATGTAATTTTTTTTTTTGTTAAACCTGTTTGTGAATGAAGAATGTCTCACAGACTGATCTTGCATTTTTGACTAAACCTAAATCATGAAATTCTCTTCATGGAATACAACAGTTACTCTTAACATAACGTTTAGTCAAGAAGTTGTTAAATACTAACGTATTCAACAATGAACTATGGTATCCTTTAAATATGACAGTAAATCTGTGCAGTGGTTATGTAAAGTCATTTTTTAGTGTAGACTGCAGCCATCAGGTATACCTGACTGTTCTCAACATCTTCACTTCTGTTTATTCCAGATTTTTCTTGGTCTGCCACTTTGAGCCTTGACGAACTGTGCCTGTGGTCTTCCATTTTCTCACAATGTTTCTCACAGTGGAGACTGAAAGCTGGCACCACACCGGCCTCTGCCTCTTCTTCTTTCCCTTTTCAATTACTCTATAGAAAAACATGCACCAACAGTACATCTGGGGGGTGGGGGTGTGGGTGTCAGTGTCTTTATTCCCATCCCGTTCCCCGACTGCCATTTGGGGCGGGGGTCCAAAAGAAGGGCCGGCTACCGGGTGTGGTCCTGGGCTGTGGGTGGGCTCGGGGCTTGGACTGTTGCCGGGGGCGGGGCTGGCTCTCCATCCTCCCTGGTGCTGCTTTGTCTCCTGAGGTGTGGCTCTTGGTTCCTGTGGGTGGCCCCCTGGCCGGAGTGGCTGCCAGGTTCTGGGGGGTGGACGGCTGGGGGGGTACACTTGGTTGTTGGTGGTGTGTTGGGGTGGTCATGGATGTGGCTTCTCAGCGGCGGGGGCTGGCCAGGTGTCCTGGTGTGGCCCAGGCCGGGCCTTGGCTATCTGCTCCTCTCCACCTCAGAATGATTGGGTGTACCTCCTGGGTTTGGGTGTGTGCTGCCTCCAATAGGGTGTGGGTGCATGTGCTGGACCTGGGGGATATAGACTGTGTATCAGTGGTATGAGTGGAATGTGGCGTCCTTGTATGTCTTTGAGTAGGGGTGAGGATGAGGGTGGGATGGTGCGATTGTGTATGTTTGGGTATTTGTCAGGCTGCGGTCTGGGCTATCCCTCCTGCTGGTTTATCTGGGGGCCCACTGCTGCTCTGCCCCCCGGTGGGGTGTGCGGCTGGCCGCCGGTGTGGTGGGGGTTCCCGGGGTCTGGGGCTGGGCGCTGGGGTGTGTGCCGGCCTGGCCTGGCGACTGCTTGCTGGGGCTCGGGGCCTCTGGCCCTGTCGGGCTTTGGCCTGGAGGGGGTGCGCCCTGGGGGCCCGGACCTCTGTGCCCTTTCCTGGATCTGCTCTGGTATGGCGGGTGCTGGTGAGGCCCATGAGTTTGTCGCTGCTGGCCCCAGGGGCTGTGGGTGTGGTCGCTGGGGGGATTCTCCCTGTTCTCCCCTATGGTCTGATCTGGGGGGTGGGGGGTGGATCTTCCCGTGCGGGTGCCCCTTGGGGCTCTGCGCTCGGGATCCCTCTCAGGCCCTTGGGCTCTGGTCTTCCCTATGTCTGCCTCGGGGCTTGGGTCTTCGGTCATCCACAGTCACTATTAAATATTCCATTGGAGAAATCTTGTATATACACGCATGTTCACAACTGCTCACAAACAGGTGTTCTGATCCGGGGGGTTCTGACTGGTCACTGAGTGTGTATATACTGTTTGTCTGTGTGTACGTATATACTTACAATATTTATGAATGTAGGCATGTATGTATTTATATCTTTATATATTTATGGGCATGTGAATGTATTTATATATGCCCTCCATGTATTCATTTGTCAGGTGAGCGGACAGATGTTGGGTGTGTGGTCCTGTGTTTTGTTGGTGTATATTTAATATACTTCTAATCTCTATTTCAATCTTTCTATCTTTCTAATTACTTCTCTCTGTTTGTCTCTATTTTCTCTTCACTTAAAAAAGTCACTGATGATGAAGAAATAAGTAAACTAAATAAACTAATATTTGGTTTTGTTTTCTACTGAAGTGACACAAAAAAGAGCTGAAATCTCTGAGATAGCTTTCTGTATCCTTCCCCTAAACCATGACGGTGAACAATCTTTGTTTTAAGCTCATTTGAAAGTTGTTTTCAGACTCCAATGCTGCCACTCTTCAGAGAGATGCAAAGAGGAGAAAAACTTACAAATGCTCCCCTTAAATACCCTTTCTCACGATTGGAGTCACCTGTGTACGGAGGTCAAGGGTCATTGAACTTACCAAACCAAATTTGAGTTCCAATAATTAGTTCTTAAGGTTTTGAAATCAATAAAATGACAACAGTGCCCAAATTTATGCACCTGCCCAATTTTGTTACAATTATTTCACACTTTCTGTAAATCATATAAACTTCATTTCACTTCTCAAATATCACCGTTTGTCCCCTATATGATATATTTAACTGATTTTTTTAAAATCCAAGCAATCAATGATTTATAAACGTAAATCAGGAAAATTAACAAGGCTGCCCAAACTTGGGCACTCCACCACATGAATACCACAAGACCCAGTACCACACTATGCTTAATGCCTCAGATGATCTGCATTGCCGTAAAAATATCTATTATGTAGTGTCAGGAAAGTAGGGCACGCATGTCATATCTCCAAACAGAAAACCAATTTTCTCCGCCACAACAAGAAACTGATACATTTAGCTCATTGTTTTGTAATCCTCTGTGTCTTATCACTGTTCATTGGAAACTTGTATTTTCTCTGAAGCATTTTCCCTTAACTTGTTGTTTAAGATTTTTTCTTACATTTTTCGATTTTATTAACCATCATCCAGCAGAGGGTAAATTGAGTCTCTGGATTTAACCCATCGCACATGTGAACACATGTGGAGCAGCTCCTCAAGCTAACAGTAAAAGCTAAGTCTTTTGATTTTTTTAGATATCTCGGTTAATTGGTGGTATTAAATAGAGCACTAGTCTGCCATTATCTTCTCTCATTTTGAATTTCAAAATGCTTCCATAATACAGATATGTTTGGCACATTACAATGTGTTTTTTTTTTGTCAGCCAAACAACATTTAACTCGTCACAGTACAGCAACAACGAATCGGGGCTGTATCTGGTCAGATACTATAATACTAAAATGCCTTAATACTCACATACAATACTTGATATTGGATTATGCTATCTCTATTAAAAATAAATCTTGTTTTGTCTCATCGTTCAGACATCATTTTGACCATTCAGATTGTTGATACAGAAGACCATAATCCTGTTAAATCAAACCTGAGCAGACTTTCCTTGTTGCTCTGTCAGTCCAGGGTTGAAGACCATGGATGTGGTCAAACTCATTTTATAAACCCTACTTTTCTACACACTTTCACATAAATCAAGTTTAATGCTACATGAAAATGATTTATAGAAACCAGCCATCAGGTGTTTCACTGCAGCTCCTTTTATCTGCTGAGGAGCCTCAGACAGCCCCCGTCTGTGGCCCACTGGGACTTCTCTTTAGTGTGGCAGAACTCCTAGAAAGCATCAGGGGGCACTTGCCCCAGAACTCACAGGGGTAAACCGATAAGTAGTGCCTCTGTTAGCCTGTGAATATAGATCTGGCATGTAGTTTTTCAGAGGCTGGCACACACAAAGCAAATATAGCTGAAGGACAGGGGGAGAAAAGCAGTCCTGTGTGTTTGGTTAATCCCAAATGTCCCATTGGCCCGAACTGATTTCAGCCCAGCTTCTTGGCTTCAGATTATGAGCAGAGGATTTCCAGCTCCCTCGCCATCTGATTGCTCATGCTTTCTTGTTCTCTATGGAATGAAGCTATGCAGATGGCACCAGCTATACAGGCACTGTATTACAACAGGCCATCAGTTACATCCACACAGCATGTTAACAAGGGGCACAACAGAATTCAAATCAACTAGAAAGAGAAAAATTAGGTTTTGTTTAATGAACATTTTCTTAATTCAAACATTTTAAAGTCATTTGCAGCCACTCTAAAAGCCGATTTTATTTATCAGATGTCAGAGGACAAGCTGTGCTGACACCCAGGATCTCAGAGATGAGAAGATAAATGAAATCAACAACAAGGGGAGTGGAGAAACATTTGAAAATTCTTGGCTTTAATCTGTCAAACTATTTTATAGATGCATGGAAAAAATGCTACTGTCAGTTCTGGAGCTTGTTTTAAGAAAACTAAAAAGGATCATGTGTGAAAACGTAAATCCAGTCCAGTTTATAGAACAATGGCAACAGAAACCCCAGTAGTGGTTTTCTGTAGGACCTAAGGCTCTCACTTGGTTGTGACTTTTGGTCTGCTCCTCTTTGAATCTTCTACTGTATTCGTTGGGGTTTCTGTTCAGCTCTCTGAAGTCAGGCTGAGGTTCGGAACTCTTGACTGGATCACAGCAGCACCTTGGTTCTTATCTATTGGACCCATTTTGTTGTAGATCAGCTGCTGTGTTTGGGATCAATTTTCTGCTGGACTCAATTTGGTCAAAACTTCAGCTGTCAGACAGACAAGCTCTAGCCTGGTAAAAACCAGACCCTTGTCCTTCACTTTGCTTCGTACGAGGGTCTGGACTCTCGGCTGTGGAGAAGCAATTACTGCTGGAGGTGTGGCCTCTGCTGAAGTTTAAAATGATTAGATGGGTTGGCTGCAATGTATGTTGCTGTGAAGGAGGCTAAGGTAAGATGGTAACGGGAAATCGCGTGCGCTGTAAACAACCCTACTGTGAGGAGAGAAGTACCAAGCTTAATGGGACAGCTGTAAATAAGAGCTGCTGCTTTGTCAGACAAATTTAATTTAATTTGGAAGCCTTATCAACACGGACTGGCTTCCTTCACTTCCTCCACTGCCATTGCTACAGTGCTGGCTCTAGCCATTTTGGTGCCCTAGGCGAGTTGAAGCGCAACCCCCCCTCCCCAACTATGTCCCACCCACCCCAATTTAAACCCCTAAAAACAAGTTTGACAGTGAAAGGTGCTACGGTAAATTTAGATTTACTTGCTTTCTGGGAAAGCAAATAAATAACATACATGTCAACTTGTACAGATTGTCCGGAAGTCATAAGGATTTTAGATCATTTTGCAGGTATACGGATGTATAGTACAATCTCACAAATTTTTTCAAGTCTTACAGATTTTTTCAAAACCTCATTTTCAAAATTATCTAACATGTCAGAGCCTCTAGGATGATTTAAAAAACAATAAATAACATAAAATAGCCATCTTCAAGCCGGTTCTGCCGGTAGAATAAAGTTTTGAACTTTTTCCGCTCTCCTTTCCTCCTGACAGTGGGGGCGAATGCTGCATTGTTGGGGGGGGGGGGGATGTTTTATGGGTAGAGTAGTTTATTTTTCCTGTAACACTTAATCATAGTTTTTTTAAGACAAAGCTAATTGAAAGGGGCGCTGAGCAGAGTTAAACCAGGGATTACAAATAATGACTTTTTTCTTTTGCAGTTTGGCGCCCCCTCCAGCAGATGGCGCTCTAGGCGACCACCTAGTTCGCCTATGCCAAGAACTGGCTCTGCTTTGCTAAACTAACTAGCAGACACTGTGCAGAAAATCAAAATTCTGTTCTCTGATTTGCCCGGATGAAAATTCTCCTGAATAAATCCTTGTCTACGGGAGAAATCCCAGACGGAGCAGTGAAAGGAAACTAGAATTGAGCGGAACTGTGTTGGAAGGCAAGGGCCAGGCTAGATGTGCTCACATTTGACTTCAGAATCTTATAGTCTACATAGAGTTCATGGTCCACTCAGTGACTGCAAAAAGCCCAAAAGCCCTTCTCCACCAGTGCGCCTGCTGTTGTTCTGCTAAATTTGGCCTTGGCCGAATGTGTCTCCAGGTTCTAACCGTGTAAAACAATGCTCAGCCATGCAGTTTGTACCTCCTCTCTGATGGTTTCAGGTAGAACATCATGCTTACGATTTTGATGCCAGCAGAATGCTTCCGTGGATTAGCTCTTGGATTGATTGACAGAGGAAAGGCGGTACTTGTGCAAACCATCCTGGAGAGAACCTAGTGATCTTGGGAAAGGCAGAACTTGCAAACATTTCTTGGAGAGAGCTGAAGGAGACAAAGCTGAGCAGATACCTCTGGAGGGTTCGAACAAATTGTCTGCCCACGGTTATAACAGCACTTATAAACAGCACTGCAACAATGAATAAATTAATAAAATAAAGACCAAATGGTAAAACCACAATGGCTTTTGTTTTTTTTAAGTACAACAATGTTGTGAACGGTCCATCTATGATTACACACACATACTGAGGGACACATGGAGACACAACACACCTGAGACGAACCAAACCAAGTAAAGTAGAACCATGCTCATGGAGAAGGGGCAGTAACTAAAGTCAAAGGGTGTATTCACACCAGGGAAGTCCTTTGGCCCACTTGTTTGATCAGAACCAAAAGTGGACTTTATTTTTTTCGTTTGATGCGGTTTTCATTCACGTGATTTTTTGCAAATTAACTTTGACTTGTAAACAAAGCCACGAGGCTGACGATCATTGCTCCCATTGGACAAAAAAGGATGGGGGCGGGACTGAGCCACAGATCCAGAAGAAAACAAGGAAGTCCTGCATGCTGCGGTTCTGATGCACACATTTATGCTGATAGTACAACTGCAATAGCATTTAAAATGTCAAAAGCAGCTAATTTAATGGTAGTTGTGTGATGACATTCTAACTTTGGAGCGGCGTCAGTACACATGTGCCGGAACCCAAAGGAGACGAGGTCCTCTACCTGTTCTGACCCACCACATGCTGCCAGGAGAGCTGCTAAGTAGGAAACGACCAAACAGGTTTGATTTCTGTTCATTTAGCTCAGGAAGTCCAAAAGGGTGAATGTTTAATGCAGTTAGTTCGGTTAGAGTCCGGTCTGTCTTCACACCAGAAGCGAACTGAAGCAAACCACACCAGAGTTCATTTGGAAGCAAACCGAGACCACCTCAAAAAGCAGGTCTTGGTCCGGTTGTTTGACCCGCATCAGAGTTTTCATGAGTGTATTCACACCTGCACAAAAAGTCCGGACCAACACTGGAAACGAACTCTGGTCTGTTTAAAGCAGACCAAATTTTCAGGTCTGAATACACCCAAAGAGGTTCTGATGTTGTCACTCAGAACAGCAGGAGAGAAATTACTTTGCCTCTTATTATGGTGACCAGATCAAAAATAAATTCAACTATGTATTTTTAGAGCTTCAAGTTTCAAAAATAATCTGCTTTATGGTCATTTCCTCGTCTGCAACGAGGAGCTTGGGGGTCTCAAAAAATTGTCACCAAAATTTAAAATCTGAATGGAGTCCAGCTATTTGTTTTACATAAGAATTTTTTGTTGTTTTTGACATAAAAGCACTACACCTGACCATTTTTTTCTGGACCTGGTGAGTCTAATACGTTCTGAGTTTATTTTTTTTGCCCCACACAGAGGTTAAGAGGCATCACAGACAGGAGTCTTTTCTATGCTTTCCCGCTCCTTCATTTGTCTTCTGGTTAAGCTGGGATGGTCAGAACACACATCAGTGATGTTATGGGCCATCTTCTGAAATAGCCTTAAATGTTTATGCCAGACCGGCCTTGTGGAAATTTGGCGCATCACCTCACATGACTCAAATGTCATAGATTTTAAATACCTATCACTACATTTTGATACAGTGGTGTAAAAAATACCTTCATGTGGCCCAAGCTTAATTAAGAGGCTTCTGCAGAACTTTAAGACCTGCTGAAAAGCAGGAAGACAACTAAACAATGCAGAACTGTGGCCTTTCAAGACCAGGATTGAGGAAAACTGCTCTAGATGCTGATACTGAACCACTTATTTCCTATGAAAACAACATGGGTGGAGTATTTTTTTTACTTTGGCTTTGTTTCTGTTAATAAATAACAACATGGTGATATCTGATGGATGATTTTGTGCACCTAAGGTTCAGTTTGAATAATTTTAGAACAATGAAGACCAGCTTAATCTCTTTTTGTCCTTATACATAAAACCTAAGAATGGAAAGAGGGAGTGTTTTGTCATGAATGTATGTATACTGATGTAATAATGTGGTTAAATGTTGCCCTCCTGTGTTTGTGCCTCATTTTCATGCTCCTGTCAATCCACCTGACACACAATGAGCAAAACATAATGAGATAGAGCACAGGTGATTGAACTGTCAGGGAACAAACGGTCTACCCTAGCCTAAAAATGGTGCCAAATAAAAGAAGGAAATCAATATCCTCCCAAGGCAGAAGCATCAAAAGTCCCAGCATATCCAACTTAGTGTTGCTGTTACTTTTTCCAGTCTGACTGTGAGAATGCCTCTGACATCCAGGATGTCAGTGATGTGAAGGGTGAGATAGACTGACTGATGGGTGAGACAGACAGCTGAAACGATGCCTATACCAAGAACTAATTTCCAAACTTGGAGCTTGCAGAACCAACAGAAACTGAGGCATTCTGAGTCTGTCACTTGTTTCTGCCCTGATTGGTCACCAGCCTCATCACAGCTGCAGCTAATCGGGATCATCAGCTCCCAAGGGTTCATAAGGCTGTGTAGAGGACAGGATCGGCGCTGATGCATAGCTTCCACTTGGGTAAAGCAAAGCACCTTAGTATATTTACTTGTCTTAAGTTTGTTAACCCGTGTTCTGTTTACTTACCTGTGTGCAGTGAAAACACCTTCTGGATGGTCCTGGAACTAATCCTCAACTCCAGCCTGTTAAAAGAACTCACCTGTGCTGCTGCCTGTCTGCCTCAAACCAATCTGGAAACCTGTGACTCTGTTTTGGACTTGCCTGTTGAACTCACCAATTAGACCCTCTCCTCAGATCCAAATTTTCGAGCCTGTCCTGTAAGAAAAAGAATTATTAATCAACATTTAAACAAACAATTTGCTCTTCATTCTGAACTGGAACTCACCAAGTCTCCCCTTTCCCTTACAGCCCTGAATCAGCACCTGTCACCTGTAAATAAAAATACACTTACCTTTTATACTGAGTCTCTGAGTCTGTTTGTTACTAAGCTGCTCACCTTTGGTTGTTTTGAGAACCTGACAGAAACCAATGAGGTAGTGAGGCATCAGCCTGGTGATTACAGGATTTGAATAAAATATCAGATGGAATGGATGACAAAGTTATTAGTGGGCACACTGCTGGTCCCTGGTTAAGGTGCAGGATGACACAAGGTGTTGTAAAGAGTCTGAAACTTGGGTCTAGGAGGCAGGTGTAATGGGGCTCTGTGTTGTTTCATGCACCAGGAGCCTTATGTATCAACGGTGCGTACGACCAAATCCCAATCATGAAAAAGGCAAAGAGATCTGGAATCCTTGAAATCTGGCTATGCTGAGGAATTCCAAACCAAAGATAGCCATGGTGTCTACCCTGGACATTGGAACAGAACCTGCTAATGATTCTGCACCCCTGAATTTGGATGAGCCTTCTGATGATGAAGGTTCATTGTCCAATTCAAGTGAGGAACATCCAGCCAATCGGACAAAAAAATTATCCTGAGCCTGACATTGAATGTATCAGTTCAAGTGAGGAACATCCAGCCAACCAGACAGAAAATGATCCTGAGCCTGCAGAGCAGTCATGCTGAAAATTTGCACTCTAAATCGCCAACCCTTTCTAATGTGTTTGAGGCTGTGATGTTTTGTACAACCAAATTCAAGCACATCATGTCCAAACTCCAAAAAGTGGAGCAAGACCTGGAAAATGTTCACTGTCTACTACAAAGGGTGTATTCACACCAGGAAAGTCCTTTGTCAAACCCTTCAAACCACTATCCTTCAAGTCGCCAAAGAAGCCCAAACGTGTCCATGAAAAAAAGCCATTGTAGATATTTGTATGAGGTAGTTCTCAGCGACTTTGAGCAGTATGAGCTGGGTCCACAAACCACCAAAAAAGATGTAGACAGGGCATACCAGGCAAGGTACTATGCAACATCTTTTTGCATGTTCTTGCTTAGTGGGTTGCCACCTTCTGCTGGGAAAAGGAACCTCGTCTTTTCAATCAACCAGATAAATTGGAAGAGTTTCCATCGTACCTGGCAAAAATGGGGCATGCTCCATCTGCAATTAAAAATATACGGACTAATGTACAACTCTTCCTTGAGCATGTACAGTCTGGCTTCCAAAAATCCAGCCAATTCTCTCAAACACAACTGGACATAATGTGTTATGAGATAAAAACTGTTCAGGCTGAGGTCACAAAGGACACCACTCCCCATAAAAAACTGAGATCAACCCATATGAAGAAGACCAGAATTTCCTAACGACTGCTAAAATAAGAATCCCTTGTAGTACTTTCCTGCATATAATTATGACCTCTGATCATGTTTGAACCTTTGACTGCCATAACAACGATCAGGAAGAAAAACCCCCACTCTGTGAATCTTTCATCTTGCAGAACGTCGGTTGGAACCTGAATTAACATAGCTTTGACTTGCCCAGACAATGTGTCCTTGTACCAGAACATTCTAGGAAAAACTCAGACTTCACAACTACTTGCCTAGCAGGAAACCTGGCAGAGTTGTCACCTCCTTGTTAGAATTGCTTCCTGTTCCAAACCCCACAAGTTCTGTTGTGACCTTATAAGGACTGTCTGTTTGCTTATCTTCAAAAGGACCATAAATTCCTTTGTTTAACCACAAACTCTTTTCAGCTTGATTGAGATCAAAGGAACCAGAATCTACCATTCTTGATTAAATAGAAAAAAGAAAAGAATGATGGACAGAGGCGATGGACGACGGCCCAGTCGATGAGGAAGCGATGGGCGACGTGGAGGCAACGGCAGCCAACCAAGATGTCGTGGAGGCGCCGGCAGCTGACCCACAAACCTCAAGGACCACCGACTCAGGAGACACAGGGACCGCCAACTCAGTAGACTCAGATGACCCAGTACACTCAGATGACCTAGTAGTAAGAGCCAGGACTCTCCAAGCATGACTGAGGACCCTTTGGTGGCCAGGCAGGAGCAGCAGGTCTGGACGTCCAGCCAAGACATCCTCAATCTGCTGGCAATGGAGCTGCTTACAGGCAAGGGAGGAGGTCCACTGGAGGATCATCGGAGAGCCTTTAATTAGTGAGTGCGTGTCATGGTTTGTCTGTTTTCACCTTAGTTTCCCTAGTGTTTTTCTATGTTCCCCAGTGTGTCTCTGTCAGCTGCTCCCTATGAGTCTGATTGTCACCCTCGTGTTTCCCACCAGGTGTTTTCAGT
>NW_013952620.1:726235-730492 GCF_001266775.1 Austrofundulus limnaeus
TTGTCACCCTCGTGTTTCCCACCAGGTGTTTTCAGTTCAACAATTAGTTGTCAGTGTATTTAAGTCCTGTCTTGTCTCAGTCTTGTGTCGGTTCATTGTGCTTTGTTCCCCCTGCCTGTGTGATCTCCGTCCCCCTGTAAGTTTGAGCTGTTCTACAGCATTTTTTGTTACCTTTAATAAATTTTTGTTATACTTTTTGAGCCTGCCTGCACCCTGGGTTCTTTCCTGCCAGTTTCTCACAGTGCGTGACCTGGTCCTCCCACGGCAGCAGAGATGGGACTGGCTCCTCAGAGGCAGGGGGGAGGAGACCCCACAGGGAAGCCAGGTGACACCAAAGACCCCCAGAAGAAGGTGGAGGAGGGCTGGACTGCCGGAGATCCCCAGCGGAATGTGGAGGGAGAGCCCTCCTCATTTAAAAGCAGTCCAGAAAAAGAAAATTTGCCTGCAGGCTGGGTGGTTGGTTTGATCATTCTGTGAGGATGTGCAGGCAGAATGCAGGGCGCACCCAGGG
Organism: Austrofundulus limnaeus; assembly: GCF_001266775.1. Taxonomy (NCBI): domain Eukaryota; kingdom Metazoa; phylum Chordata; class Actinopteri; order Cyprinodontiformes; family Rivulidae; genus Austrofundulus; species Austrofundulus limnaeus. The sequence goes on from NW_013952620.1 coordinate 726,747, forward strand.
CGCAGGCAAAAAATCCAAAGTTCAAAAATAAAAAAATAATTAAACAAAGGTGGGCTGCTGGAGCAGCAAAAAACTTACAAGAATTCTCAGGTAACAATAGGCACGAGGAACACAGACAACCACACTGACTGTGAAAGTACAATCATCAGACACAGACTGAGGACAGAACACAAAATATAAAGGCAAACTAATTAAGGACAACAAGACACACCAGGGACATCATGCATTAAGGATTGCGCAGCTTTCACACTAAAAGTTGATGTACGGACAAATTTATAAAAGTGGGCCGCACCAAAATATTCAGATGTATAAATCCATGCGTACGCATGTTCCTGCGCACCTTTCCTTTATATATCCCAATGAACGTGGAACTTAGCGCACGTGAGACACCTCCCCTGACACGCCTCCATTTAAACATGTAAACTACAGTAGATGTAAATATGTCCAGCGCGTGAGATTCTCCTCCGATTCCTCTCTGTGGGATAAGAAATGATTTTTAGATGCAGGGCAATTATACATTAAACGGAGAATGAGTTAGAAAACTGTCTAAATAAATAGCGGGGTGACATTGTTTTATGTGGCGCATTTACACGGGATAACCAAAGCATGAGATTTTCCTGAAATTTACAGATATCTCCCAAATGTGATATTGAAGCCTGTTTAGTTGTTGTCTATTTAGTTGAACACGGCGTTGAACAGACGTTTAAAAAAATAAATAAAAAGGAAATTAGAAAAAATAATAAACATTACGTTATCCAGTTTTTCTGCTCTCCTTTGCTCCTGCGTTACAGCAGGCGCCGTCATCTCCACGTACAGACCCCCACCCCCCACGAGCGGGTACAAGTGGTAGCCTATGGATTTTTAGCAAAAATTATAGATTTTTGAGGCTCATTAGACAGGTAAACGTCCAAATATGATTCTATGAATTCTATGATTCTATTGATTCTATGAATCCACCCATATGATTCTAACTCTCCAACATCACATCACATCATGAAAACCTTCCACTGAGATGCAGAGACTCGTTTCTTCATATCAGCTGTTAAAGATCTATGTCCTACCAAACATTTAAGTTCCTCTGATTTTACAGTAATTATGGTAATAAACTCCTGTGCAAACTTAAGATTTTCAGGCTCAGAGTGGATGAATGTGCCAGTTGTGCACCACAGCAGCTTCACATGCGCACACACACGCACACACACACACACACACACACACACACACACACACACACACACACACACACACACACACACACACACACACACACACACACACACACACATTCATTCTTTGTATGACAAAAACATTTTACTCTTATTTTTACTTAAGATTTTTTTCTCACTCACATTATCTAAAATTCATTATTTTCCTGACTCTAGAAATAATTTCTGATCGAGCAGGGATCAAACAAACATGTCCTTCACACATGCAGGAAGTAATTTGCATCTGTTTAAGATGAAGGCGTGTCAGGGGAGGTGTCTCACGTGTGCTCAGTTCCATGTTAATTGTGATGTACAAAAGAAATGTGCGTGGATTCAGGCGTATGCACGGTTTGATACATCTGGATTTTTTTGTGCATACGCCGTTTTCTGGATTTGACCGTACGCCACGTTTCAGTAAGAAATCCACGCAAGTCTTTGTACACAAGTCCCCAGATGATGATCCTCCTTAGTGGGACCAGAACCAGAACCAGATGTGTCAGCTCATTTGAAAATCATTTACAGACCCATCACTGAACTTTATTTATTTCAGATGACATTAAATCAAACTGTTTCCTCTTGATAATAAATTGTATTTGTCAGTGAGGGATTTATTAATAATTCAGGCTGATAATGTTGATAGAACAGAAGTCAGTGCACCTTAAATTTTTTTTTGTTGTTGTTTTCGAAAAAAAAAAGGTTGCCTCAAAGACAGATTGGATTAATTTAGTCAGGTAAGTGTTTTTGGTGCCTTCAGCAAAGTGTTAAAGATATAATTTTCTAACAATTGTGTATAATCCAACACATTGGTTTATTCAGATGTTACTGGATCATTGATTTGTTAAATTTTTAATTACGCATAAATAGAGCAAAGTTGCTCCGCTTTGGCTTCATTTTACCGTTTTATTCCTTTGACAATATGGGATAACAGAATAAAGATTTTTACCTGCCAGAAAACATTTTGTTTAAAAACACATCCTGGGTGATCTGTTAGCCCCTGGACCCTCCTGGTTAAAGTGCTCCTACCCTGGGTGCACCCATGACTCTCTGGTAATGGACAAGCAGACTGCAGAAACATAGCTGGTCATTGTTATTCCATTCGACAATGGTGTATTATTATTTCAACACATAAGATGCAGCATTGACTGTCAGACTAAGAAATCATTATAGACTTTTTTTTCTATAGCTGACATTGTGTAATCCCCTAATTAGGATGGATGGTGTTGAAGCACAAATCCATGCCCTTTTTCTAATGTGGACTGCAGACTGAATGCCAGTTTTAAATAGTTTTCTTTGCTTATTAAACATAAAATCATCCATATTTATTCTCTGTCACCAAAGGTGAAGGTGGAACTAAAGTCTTTGTTGTATTTGTGTAACATTTCATGTTTCATGTCTGTTATATCCTTACCTAAGGCCTGGTTCACATTGCAGGACAATTGTGCCAAATTTTGGCCCGATTTGCCCTTCTGACACACTCAGATTATCGTGATGGCTCTAAAGATAATCTGAGCAAATATTCCTGCTGTCTGTGGTGAGCTAAGAGTGATCTAGTCTACTCGGAAGGACGTCGGGACCACTCCGACCATTATATTCAACATGTTGGATTTTTTTGACCTGATATCTCAGTGTGTGTGGTGTTCACCAAGATCAGACACGCTTGCAGTCTGTTGAATGTGATGTGAAGCCAATCAGTAAGCAAGGTGGTGTAAACACAGAGGGGATTCCAAAATACAGAGGCATAAAAAACTGTCATGACTCACCTGAAATTCCGCTGGATGTTGTAGAAGTCTTTTTGAATTTTTTCTCTTTTAAAAATAATCCACAAGCAATCAACATTGCTTCTTCCTCATCTCAAATATTTATTTACTCAGAACTCACATCTCTCTGGAGGTCATGCAAGATTTTTCCTCTGACATCTGAATTTTCGTGTGGTTTCATGTCTGACACCTGAATGTTCATGAGTAAAACCTGTTTGTGTGTGGTGAGTTGTCTCTTGCCGTGTGGCTGTACACCACATACAGTACTGTAGAACCACACCTGGTATATCCATGATTTTTTGTACCTCGTGTGCAGTGGCGGATGGTCAATAGGGGGTGCTAGGGCGCGGCCCCACCACTATTTTTGGTACACAAATTAAAAAAATTAAAACAAAATAAATTGTTTTGTTTCGAAAAAATATTGCATATATGTTTTCTGATAAGTAAAATAAATAATTTAGAGTTATTGATGTGTAAACTTCCATTTTACTCATGAGCTTTTTCGTGTTGAGTCACTTCCGAGTCACGAGTGGTTCGCTGCCCCAGATTCCCATAGACAAGTGTAAGATTTTGGACATGTGCAGTAAGTCCCCAATGCAAAAGAATAGGGTGGGCTGTGGCGCAGCATGTGGTCACCTCACAGCTGACCTCACAACAACGTTAATGGGTTACAGTACATTTTTCAAGCATCAGGATCTGATTCAGAATGGATTAAAACAGGTAAGAGACAAGTTAAAATGCTTTAATGCTTGTTAATCATAGTATATTATTTATATTATATATT
>NW_013952620.1:730527-733994 GCF_001266775.1 Austrofundulus limnaeus
TATTAATGGTGAACAAAACTTAAAATAAAATATAATATAATATTTTTATGTTTGTTTTTGACAAATTTTAGAAGATATTTTTTCTTTCTGCTGGCTTTCATTTTATTATATCATTTTTTTTCTTCTGTTGTGCTTAGAGTTTAGTTTTTTATGAAATAAAGATAATTTAGTTTTTTTATGAAATAAACACAGTTTTAAAACAAAAATGTAATTTACCGTAGAGATGAAACTATTTGTTGCTATTAAAATAACATTAATTGTTCTCTATATATTAAATATATATTAAAAAGCTCACTTGTGGCCATCTGCATATTGAATTAAATTTGTGCATTTATTTTTTTTGGTTTGTAACATCATCTTGAGCCATTCACATAGCATCTGATCAGAGCTACAGTGCTGCAGGCAGACAGGTTCCTGTAGGACAGTTCTCTGAAGCAGCACTGAAGACCATGGAGGCTCACCCAGTGCTGAACAGGACCAAGAAGCCTGATCTAGTTCAGGAGCTGCAGTGTGGCTCTGTACCAGCTCTTCATGGAGAACAATCTGCAGGACACCTTCAGAGACTGTGACTCTGCTGAAGGTTCTCATCACATCTCCTCTGACCACAGCTGAATCTGAGAGGAGCTTCTCAACACTGAAGAGAATCCAGACTTTCCTCAGGTACAACATCACCTCTCACTGCACTGACCATGCTATATTGAGAAGAATCTGGTTAAAACATCCCTGACCTTAACCAGAGTCATGAAGAAAATTTGCTTCTCAGTAATAGATGAGCAAAATTTTGTGCTATAAACAAAAACTACATGACTGTTATTTGGATTTTTTTTAAATAAATACATGGTTGTGAAACAACTTAATACATATGTGATTACTTTTTGAGATACGTCTATTTAGGAGTTGTAAACCCCCGGAGAAAAATCCACCAGCCGCCACTGCACGTGTGGTGTCTCTCAGTCTTGAAAATTGGCTGACAGTTTTAAAATCAGTCAAGCTTATTGTCTCCACCTGATTACACTCCTACTTATAAAGGTCCTTGCCCACGGTCAGAATTTTTTTTTGTATTTTCTTCTTCTCCTCCTGTTCATGACCAAAAGCCTGCCTCTTGACTCTCCCTTTTTGCCTGATCCCTGCCTGATATCGTTCGTGTTTCTGACCATTGAATTAAAACCTCGTTTCTGCTCTTTGGATTTTGCCTTTTGGATTGTGCTTTGGATTTGTCTTTGACTCACAACACATACTAACAGACCATGCAAGATATCACAGGATTCAAGAACTGACCAAATTTACTATAAGCTGCATCTTTCTTCTTAAAATATCTAAAACATTAGCATGAAAGCATGAATGTTCAATTTTTTTAAACTTTTACCTTGTACAGCTTTATTAGATTTCAACCATTTTGATCAGTTGGATAAAAAATGTTAACAAAAGCAGGATTTTTTTTTACCTTCTTCACATCCCAACTCAGATGGTTTAATGAAGCCAAGGAAAGGGATCCTGCTGCTGAATGCTGCCAACTGCATTGACCTCTCTACAGAAGGGGGAAATCCAAGGCAGCTCTGGTGACAGATCACTTTTAATTAGTCTAGTGGCAATTTTTTTATATTCAATTTTCAAATTCAAAAGTTTCTCTGACAGATCCTGAACCATGACAGATGTGTGGACAAAATAATGGTGGATAGTGGAGTGAAGATTCCAGCGGTGGACCTAACCCAAACCATTAAGGTAACTGAAGTGAAGTCATCAAACTGACAACCCACTGGGCAAACAATTACTGGGCTTGAAACTCAAAAACAAAGTTTATTTACTAGAACATTTCTGAAGAAATTCTAAAGGCCCCAAACTCTAACATATCTTTGCAACAAGTCAAAATGTTTCAAGAACTATATTAGAGTTGTAAAGAAAACCAAGATCAAAAGAAAATTTAAAGTTGCGGACAGTGTTTTATTAGGGTCACCATGGTAAACACATACCCATGTCTCTCACTCCCTGACTTTCAGGTTACTGAGGGGCAGACAGAATACAGAATGTCATCATCCATGTATTTGTTTAATTATTTGTGTTTTAGGCCAGGTTCCTTTTTGGGTCTTGGGGAATGTTGTTTTTACCATCAGTCCTTTATTTGTTGTGTTCAGAACTTTTTTCAGTCTGTGCTTTTTGTGTTTTTGTTGTGTTGTGCTTTCCTGTCAGGAAAGATTTTTAATTATTTATGGTTTTGTACTTTTGTAAGGAGAGCCATTTCAGTCAAAATTAAATAAATACTGTAATATTATTGAAATATTAATTATTCTATCAAATGAATAAATGTCCCAATGAAATAAAACAATCAAAATATAAAACATATTTTAGTGTGTTTTTATTTATTTATTTATTTATATTAAAAGATAAAATCTACTTATTTATTTCAGGATTTATTCATGTTTATAAATAAATGTATTTATTTTTTATTTATTTTTGTTAGGAATTGCTTGGTTAGATAAAACCCCAAGATGCAGGACTGAGCGAGTTTATCCAAAAATATGTATTAAAGGAAAACAAAATGCTGGCGTGGCAACAAACAAGAAACAAAACTTGGCTTAGCAAGGAAATGAATAACTAACAACAAACAAAGACTGAAGACAGAGAGCAGAATATAAAGGTGAACTAACGAGCAGAAACAAGAAACACCTGGGAGAGAAACATGAGGAACAGGTGAGAGTGGGCGGGGCTGGAGCAAAGACAGGCAGGAGGGAGTAAACAGAGAGGGACAAGACAGAAAACCAGACTACAGTAGAACCAAAATGACACGAGAACCCAGACAAACCATAACGATTTGTAGTTTTATTTTGTGAACTTTTTATTTTGTAAATCTACTTTACTTCTTTAGGAGATTATATTTAACTCCCTTTTTTATTTCATGCTGTTTTTATTATTTCATGTTCTTATATGCAAATGAAGGGACTGGGTTTTGTGGTTTGGTTTTCTGGAAATTATCTGTTTTTTGTTGTTTTTTTTTTTTGTTGTTTTTTTTGGGAGGGGGGTGCACTGGTCTGCTCGGCAGCACTGCAAACAAAGCATTCCATTTTATAAATAAAACAGACAAATACAGGTGCTGGTCATAAAATTAGAATATCATGAAAAAGTAGATTTATTTCAGTAATTCCATTTAAAAAGTGAAACTTGTATTTTATATTCATTCATTACATACAAACTCATATATTTCAAATGTTTATTTCGTTTAATTTTGATGATTACAAATGACAACAAATGAAAATCTCAAATTCAGCATATCTGAAAATTAGAATCTTGTGAAAAGGTTCAAAATGGATGGCATCTGGTACCACACTCTAATCAGCTAATTAACTCAAACCACCTGCAAAGGCCTTTAAATGGCCTTTCAGTCTAGTTCTATAGTTCTTGTGGGCGGCTGTGGAGGAGTGGTTAGGGGAGTCGTCCTGGAACCAGAAGGTCACTGGTTCGATCCCCCGTCC
>NW_013952620.1:734798-736717 GCF_001266775.1 Austrofundulus limnaeus
CCTTGTGCAAGGTGTCGATGGTCGTCTTTTGGACAACTGTCAAGTCAGCAGTCTTCCCCATGATTGTGTAGCCTATAGAACTAGACTGAAAGACYATTTAAAGGCCTTTGCAGGTGGTTTGAGTTAATTAGCTGATTAGAGTGTGGTACCAGATGCCATCCATTTTGAACCTTTTCACAAGATTCTAATTTTCTGATATGCTGAATTTGAGATTTTCATTTGTTGTCATTTGTAATCATCAAAATTAAACGAAATAAACATTTGAAATATATGAGTTTGTATGTAATGTATGAATATAATATACAAGTTTCACTTTTTAAATGGAATTACTGAAATAAATCTACTTTTTCGTGATATTCTAATTTTATGACCAGCACCTGTATGTCCATAAATGTGGTGAATGACTGTCACACTGTGATTATAAAGCCTTTGCAGATGTACTTATTGTAGCTTTTGGCCAAACAACATTGTTTTATTGAATAGCTTGTATTCAGTTCCCACACATTTGCTTCCATTTCTCAGTAAAAGCAAATGAGACTAATTTCCTTCCATTAGTGTGTTGTAAAGTTATTATTTTGTGRGCAGAAAGGGTTTTGTAACTTATTTATTTCTGTCTATTGATAAAACCAATGCTTTTCTCTTTCAGTTCGTGTTCTCTAACTGTACTGATAATTATGACTCACATTAAAAATTGTGATCTTTTTCCAGGCATGTCAGGGCTTTGGTGACCAAGCTGAATTGTTAAACTTCTCTCAAAATGTACAGCATTCAAATTTTGAGAGGCTAGCCTGTTCCTGTCTCGATTTATGACTAAAATTAAAATCCATACATGATCGCAGTGGTTCCCAAAGTTGGGGTCGGGACCCAAAGTGGGGTCCCGAAACATCAAGGTGGGGTCCTGACAAGATTTTCTGAATTAATTACATTTTTATCTTAGTTGTTTCAAAGGAGTGAGGTTAGTGTATTTAAAATTGATAAAAGTAGTATAAAAATATTGTTACCATGCCCATGTTTTGTTGACCTGATACAAATGTTTATCATGAAATAGCTGGGGGCACAGGTCTCTGCTACTGTTATTTTGTGGGTCAAAAGCTGAAAAGTTTGGGAACCACAGCACTTTGGTTCCCAAAATTGAGCTTGGGACCCAATTATGGGTCATGAAGCACCTTGGACAATCTCCAGAAATCAATTTAAAGGGTAATAAAATAATTGCTGATGGAATATTTTATTACCCTTTAATTATTACAAAAACACAAAATAGCATAAACAAGTATTTATATTTGTGTACAAGCTGTTTAGATTGTCAAAAAGCCTGTGTTTTTAGGGTTCTTAACAAAGTTCGTGTCAGAAGTTTTTGCCATGGTTATTTTGTGGGTCAGAAGATAAAAAGTTTGGGAACAACTGATCTATAGGATCTCACATACTCGAGCATACTGTGTGAGGTCCGTGAGCTGTGCAGACTCCGCACATATTGTCTGCGGATATTTGAGACTTCATACCAGAGCGTACTGACTGCCTGACAAATTCTTTAATTTCTCACAATTTCAGTCATGATGTCAAGGATGAGGAGGAAAGAGATAAGTTTGCATTTTAGCTTTAAAACAACAAAAGAAAAAAAGAAAAGAACTATCTTACCCAGGATCACCTATTTCCTCCCACAAATTGGTTGCTCGCTGAAAGTCTTTAGATTCCTTCATTGACGCATCATAAAGTTTTCTAATCTCCTCCATGAGACGCTCTCCAAAATTTGACTCTATTTCATCCACAGTTACTTTGGCTACGTTCACACTGCAGGTCTTAATGCTCAGTTCCGATTTTTTTGAAAAAATCAGATCTTTTTGTGTGAACGTTCACATTACATTTTAAATGTGACCTGCATCAGACTCCTGTGTGAACGCTACACAGCACTGATGTGACAC
>NW_013952620.1:737422-740271 GCF_001266775.1 Austrofundulus limnaeus
TTTGAAAAAAATCGGATTTATCTCGTTCAGACTGTCATAAAAAAATCGGATATGAGTCAGACGGGTCAAAAAAATCGGATTTGGATCGGATTTGCCTGCAGTGTGAACGTAGCCATAGATTCTCAAATTTATCAGCTTGGCATCGCATCAAAAACTACTAGCCAGGCAGTTTATTGTGCGACACACAGACGTGGATGTAAAAAAAATTTGATGATTGCATGGACCAGTCCGGCAGACGTCCACTTCGAGTCCGCATTGAGTCCACCTCGAGTCCGCGCAGACTTCCACAGAGCGAAGTACGCCCGAGTATGCGGGGGCCTTATTACAATTCTCACTAGCTGACTACAAAGAACTCTACTTGAAAACAAACAATTTTGCTTAATTTATTAGCAAATTATTAAAAAGGACATGGGGTGGACATAACTGCATTTGAGTCAGTTGCCTTTTTTTAAAAGCCTTTAGGATTTCTCGTGTCCAGTGTACATCTGCCATTTTTGATTAGCATTCTAACAATCACCTGAATTATCTGTTGTTGGATAAAGCAGCATGAAGAACCATGTTGGCTTGCTAGCACATTAAGCTCTGCTGTCTCAGCACAGGATGACCCTCTGGACTCTACATATGATGGAGAGGTGCAGTGAAGGTGCATCGTCCTGCCTTGGACAGACAACATGAAAGCAGTGAGCTGCAGAGTGCGTCTAATCTCTGTATGCTGTAACAATGTAAACCTACAGCAGATGTTGATCTGCACAAAACAATAAATTATTGGTGCATTAATTGGGTAGGAAAACAAATATTTAAAAACAAACATCTCACTGTGATTTATTTATACCATGTTAATTAAATGATTTTTTGAACTCTCATTTACTGCACATATTCTTAAATTAGAACAATAAAACTCTATATGGTAACCAGAAAGGCTCAAAGTCTGTACCCAGCTGTAAGGTTTCTTGCTTGCTGATTTTCCTTGTTTTATGTTTCCAGCAAAAAAACAAAACAAAAAAAAAAAACAAAGATGAGTTTTACATATTGTACCTTCTGAGCTGTTAGCATGCACAGGAGCAGACATCCCTGAGTCAGGGCTATGGAACGGTACAATGACAGATACACAGAACAGCTAACAAACTGATGGCTTAACAAGGTCATTCTTTATTTTTACAACTTAGACGTCTGTTCTACAGAGGTGAAATGAATCCAGGATGTGGTCCTTTAGCTGATCTGTTAGTCTCATCTGTCACAGTGTTGGGTTGGTTGGAGCATGACAGGACTGTGGAGGATTTAATTTTACTCAAATAAAGGTGCGAAAGTCCTGAATGTGAGATTTGTTACACAGACATCAGAAAGAGCTGATTAAAGCAGCAAAATTTCAAAATACGTTTGGATTATTTCTTGTTGAATTTCAGATAGTCGAATATTATATACTTTGCGACATGTCGTAATAATTTTCTTTAATCAGTAAGAGAATCAATAAGTCTCTATTGAACACATTTTTATTTCAGAAATATAGAACTTTTTTAGAGTTATGACATCATATCTGGGGTGTGACCAAGCATTGGTCACATCACCTGCTGACAGGGAACTGAATTAAAATTACAGACACTTAACAACATCAAATCAGACTTTTTTTTTTGTTGTCGTCTTGGCGAATTGGGTAAAATTACATGGCACACTTGATGGCCTCGGCACACTGGTGTGGTTGGGAAACACTGCTCTAAGCCCCATTTTTTGCCCCAGCGTGTGGCATCTCTCAAAGACCTTCAGTGTACACAGAAAGAAATATTCTTCCTAACAGATAGCCAAGCTGCTATTAGAGCTCTCAGAGGGCCACACTTTACATCATTATTGGCTTGGGAGTGTGCCGAAGCAGTCAACCAACTGGGGAGAGATAACAGTGTTACTGTTAAATGGGTACCAGGACATACTGGCATTTATGGTAACTGGAGAGCTGACTACCTCGCAAAAGCTGGCAGTCAGGCTCACTTCAAAGGACCAGAGCCTGTTGTAGGTACCTCAACAACAGTCTGTAGGACTGCCCTACAGGCCTGGATTAGACGTCAACACTCAATCCGCTGGAGGGAGCTGACGGACTGTAGACAGGCACTGGAACTGATTAACAGCCCAAATCTAAGGTTTGGGAAAGCTCTCATCTCCCTGTCAAGGAAAACTAAGTACACTGGCTGGAGTCCTAACTGGGCACAATCTGCTCACCTGCCACAAAATGGTGATGGGACTCCATGACAATGGTCTGTGTGATGCCTGTGGCATTGAATTAGAGACCTCTTTGCACTACTTAGGCCACTACTTGGCTCTGAGTGGTCAAAGGAAAAGAATTCTTGGGGACCCCTTTATGGATCCTGAGAAGCTCAGAACTCTGAGTGTTTCCATCCTTGTGTCCTTCATCCGAGGGACGAGAAGGTTTGAATGAAGACCAGTGTCTTTTTGGGGAGAGCAATGGGCCCACTTAGGAGGTCTCCGCTCATTTGGATTTTACATCCATCCCCACTCACCATACCATACCAAGCCCATTTTAAAATGGAGATCGCTGCCCAAGTGTGCAACTCGACAGGTGTTCTGGTCCATTGAAGAGACATGTCAACAATGATGGACCCAAAACTTCCAAATTAGCCTTCAGCATGTCTTGACAAATCTCAACCATTCCTTGCACCCTGCCTCTTTTAATTTTGAATAATTTATATGAAAACAAATTTACAGATCATCTCATCGTTAATTAATTCTTAAAGGGCAAATATTATGTGTTTCTCAGGCATACAGTGGTTTGCAAAAGTATTCATACCCCTTGAACTTTTCCATATTTTGTCACATTACAACCACAAACATAAATATATTTC
>NW_013952620.1:741716-743122 GCF_001266775.1 Austrofundulus limnaeus
TTGTAAACCACTGTACATTTAAGTACTATACCATAATAAAGTATCTATGTCACCTTTAGCTGTTATTAAAATGCTGTTTTTATGTTTAAATAGAAAATAAACTTATCTTCTCATCACTTCCTCTTCTAAACGCCTTGAAATTGGCCTCTGTCTCTTTAAGAACCACCTTCGCTTCTGTCTGGCCCATTTCAGTGCGGGGGGGCTGCCATGGTGCAGTTTACTTGGCATCTGAAAATACATTTTTTCAAAGGTATTTTTAATCTGAAAAGAGCTTCACTGAGTGAGAACTATGTTAGGAGCTCTGCAGACAGTTTAAGTTTCACTTTCACTTTCACCCGAGAGCCTGCAGGAGTCATGGGCGGGGGACTCTGCCATGAGGAAGTTTGGCTTAAAGACACATCCCGGGGGCCTTTCTGGTCCCAAAATGCGTTTCTGGTCCCCACCTGTCATTTTGCTCCTCAGCATGGCTTCATAAAAACACTGCAGGATTTCTCAAGCACACATGAATGAGTCAAAGCAAGGCTTTGGGCATGTTTTTATGAGAGTAACATTATAACATTATATAATACTCAAAAAAAGTTGATTTTACATGATATTGCCCCTTTAATCAAAATGAAATATGATGAGATGTTTAGAAAATATTCATTAAGTATTCATCAGTGAAAATGACTCAATCATAATGATCTTAAACTGAGGCTAACAAGTGAGAAAAGGAGTGAACTGAATAAGAAAAGCAAAAAACCTTGTCAATCCAGAGATTTTTTTCCCCAGACATAACTGGCAGCCATGTCAGTGATGGATCATTTGAGTGGAAAAAGTTCTACAGAATCAGTCTGCAACGCTGTCAGAAAAATAAACACAAAGCAGAATTCCAGGTTCTGATGGAATCCTTTTTTTTCCACCACTGAAGAAAATCTGTGGAATTTAATTATTTACTGCACAATATTTTATAATCTGACAGCTGGTTCTCAGCAGAAAAGATAATTTTACTTAAGTTTTTGAACATTTAAGGACCTAAAAGGCAGATTTCATCTCACTCATGGTAATCTACCTCAGCACTGACGTTTAATGTCATTCGTGACTACATTTGAATTAGTTTTAAATGAAAAAAAACTATAACCTCCAGTGACCCAGGATTAACCAGAGATTGATTTTTTTCATGCATGTGTACAGCCAATGAGCGTCATGAAAATGTAAACAGCAAGCAAGTTTAGATTATTCATGTTTATGCACCTTCTGCAAACATTAAATCAACATTCATCTTGTTCTTTTACTTCTCCTCTTTTATCACTAGTAAGTACAGCGGGTAAAATAAGTGTTGAACACGTCAACATTTTTCTCAGTAAATATATTACTAGAGGTGCTAATGACATGAAATTTTCACCAGATGTTGGTAACAACCCAAG
>NW_013952620.1:750525-752871 GCF_001266775.1 Austrofundulus limnaeus
ATTTATTTTCCTAATGTTAAAGGAAACTGGTTTGTTACTGCTTTATTTTTGGCAAGCAAAGATATTGTTATAATAAAGTTTTTTGTTTGGCGAAATTCTATCCTAGATCTTTTGGAACTTTTCAAATTCTGAAGCTTAAAATATATCGGTATCGATATCAGCGATACCGGCCCTGTATTTACTTGGTATCGGATCGATACCAAAATTCCCAGTATCACCCACCTCTAATAAGGAAATAGATTGTTGTCCTTGAAATGGGATTAATAAAATCATGATTTAAAAAAATCCAGCCGTCTTGAGTGAATGAGCAGTCAGTGTTTGTGCCTGCTGCTGCTCCATCGTCACAGCAGAAATAAGACAACCGCCCACCCCACCACCACCACCACCTCCCCATTTTTTCATCTCTAGCAGCTCAGCATATATACTGTAAAATATGGAGCACACAGACCGTGACAAATCACCACATATCTCTGTGTGTATCCCTGAATATTTCATAACCGGGCACGCAGCAGATGTTTCTGTGAAGCACATCAATATTTGATGGTTTGTGTTCCTGGGACCACGGTGGTGGCGGCGGCGCTCGTTTCGGGGGCAAATCGGCTCCTGCGGTTCTGCCTGTTAGCAGGCATTAAGCCTGAGTTGTTCTCCTCTCACTGCTTAATGGGGACAACAAGTCACAGCTCCGTACAAACGATAACTGGATGATCAGTGTGGCTGTTTGCAGGTGGCTAATTAGCCAAGCTTGCTCCTTTATTTCCCAGCACCTATCTCTCATTGCAGGATCTCATAAGTTTCAAAGAGCTCCTTTTCGCTTCAACCTAAACGTGTTGATTAATTTCATCTGGAATTATAGTGAAGGTTACTTGGAAAGCATTTGCATAATATGAGATGTGCGTTTGAGTGGATCCTGAACGAATCTGAGCTCTGTGTGAAACATATTTCAGGAACGGTAAACTGCTTTTCTCAGCCTGATTGTTGCAGGTTGTGTAAGATTTATTTGTCGACACTCTCACATATGGCACACCCTTAAACTGCTTGTTTTGGATTAATGTGGATTAAGAAGGGATGGTGCGGAGGAGTGGGGGGAGGTGGATCGGGGGTCCCAAACTAATCTGGATTAGCGGCAGCCTCATCGCCCTCTGGTTGTGGCATTTCCCTGGAGAGTGAGGAGAACGTGTGCACATTCTCTGACCCATTTACAGGTTGAAGAACGAATCTGAATGAGTGCCTCCCCCACCTAAGAGCTTCCATTAGAGATCACTTAAGGGGCACTGGTCCATTATTGAGTGGCTGCTGTGGGTGTGTGAAGCAGCTCCTTTTATAGTCAGAAGTGGAGCTTAAGTATGTATATTAGTTGATCTGTGGTTTCTCTGCAGCGCTTTTATCGATGGAGGTCTAAAACAGGAACGCTTTACAAGAACTATCATTCAACAATTATACATTTCTCTGTGTCTCATTGGATTAGCTGCTATCAGACAGAAAGCTGTTCTCATCCCCCCTCCCTGCCCAGACATTTCCCATGAGAGGAGCTGCTGCATCATGCTTCATTTGACTCAGTCAACCTACAGCCTCAGCTGCTTTTTTGGTGGATGTTTGTCCAAACTGTGTCAGTAGTTTGCTCTCTGCATGACTGAAGTGTGGCGTTTGAAGCGATTACTGCTCCGCTTTTCATTTCTTCTGATCTTTAGCTCAATCCCTCGTCTGTGTGTCCATTTCAGTTCGTCCTGAAGAATCCGGCTGTAGACGATGCAGTTAATGTCTGAAAATATGCGAGTCCCACGGTTTTGCTGAGCTGAGAAAATAGCTGAGAAAACAGGAAAAAATTCTGTTGCAGTTGAGTGTTTGCATTCATGTGATAAGCAAGCTGCACATCTGCATTTTGAGCAGCCGGTTGTTGAAAATGGTCTGTTTTTGTGGGCAAGGCTCACAAAACTGTATTCTAAGCTTTGAACAGTGTTTCGTTGCTCACATTGCCTCGTTTGGTCTGTTTTATGCTCACTTTAACACACTCCTGCATTTATTATCTAATCTACATGTTTACATTTACACCAATTTTCTATCAACAAGATATTTATTTGTGTGTGCAGAGCATTGATTGAATTTAGCCACATTATGCAGTATGATGATACGGTACAATCATTTTAGTAGATGGCCGTTTTATCACATGTATTCTAACTATACTATAATATACTTCTTGAAAGCAGACAGGAAACACAGACAGGATTCCATGCAACCTTCAGGTGAAAATGAAGACCCCAAACCCAGACCAAAACCAGTGGTTATTCCGTATGTTGCGGGTGTTTTGGAGAAACTGAGACGTTTATTTTCTAAACATGATGTCCCAGT
>NW_013952620.1:753237-755238 GCF_001266775.1 Austrofundulus limnaeus
AAAAAAATTGAATCAAAAGGAAAAAAATTGTATAGGTCCTCTGGACGGGTTCTTCTTTAATGAAACGTTTCATCTCTCTTCCAAGAGACTTCTTCAGTCTGAGAGTTTCAGGCAAAATTCAGGCTTTTGAGTCCTGCCTCCAGGTGACTGATACTCACATCACATGGCTATCGTTCACAGGTGACTCATACTCACATCACCTGGCTATCGCTCCCAGGTGACTGATACTCACCTCAGTCACCTGTGAGCGATAGCCAGGTGATGTGAGTATGAGTCACCTGTGAACGATGGCCATGTGATGTGAGTATCAGTCACCTGGAGGCAGGACTCAAAAGCCTGAATTTTGCCTGAAACTCTCAGACTGAAGAAGTCTCTTGGAAGAGAGATGAAACGTTTCATTAAAGAAGAACCCGTCCAGAGGACCTATACAATTTTTTTTCTTTGATTTTTTACCTGGATTGCTGAGATGCATCAGGATATACTATAATATTATATTTTAATTGAATATTAAAACCTAGTATTATGTTTTAATAAAACTTTTAATACTGTTTTAAAAATACAGATAATGAATGTTAAGATTGAAAAAACAATCAAGAGTATTAACTGTATTTTGCACTTGTAGTCTTACAAAGGCTGTAATTATATCTTGCCATTGACAAAGAACAAATCCAACAAGTCTGCTGCTGATTTTACAATAAAATACCAGAAAAAAAATATTTTTAAAAGCATGTCCAGAATGAACCAGAATCCTTAAAGTAAAAGTCTGCAAAAATCATCACAAAAAAGAATTTGGATTTGGATTCCACACTGCATTTTACCAGTCTTTTGTCATGGTATTGAATATAAGCAAAGCTTATTATCAGCAAGTTCATAAAATTATTCATTTCCACTTAATATGTGGAGAAAAAATACAGGCCATGATCTTCACAACAATGCTCCTCCACAAAATTAGCTTTCAAGTGGTTTTGTTTGTATATGATAACCAACTTTCCTAGTCATTGAATAAATATGCAGCCTTTTGCATGCCCCAAATACTGATTTTGGCCTTAATAATTTTATTCCTTTTTTCTGAATGGATAAAATCAACTAAATGCAAGAACATACTGTGCCCACTACCCTCCAAGGCCCCATACTGAGCCACTTTATGGTTTGTCCCTCTGGACCGATTCCCTTTCATGTCTGAGTGATGATTGATACAGTTTTATACAACTACATTTTCATGTCTTTCATTGACATTGAATTTCCAAATTACCTAAAAAGACATTAGCATAATCACATATTTTAGGAAACAGTCCTTCCTGTTAAGCTGTGTTCCTAAATCCTTTCAAATGACTTTGGTTTAACCTTTTAAATGAAGCTGCTGACACCAAGCTGTTTCTCCACAATGTTGACAGGACTGGACCTCTACCCTTGGTGCCACCATATGAGTACCAAATGGTCATCAGCATTGATGCAGAACCAAGATTGTGTAAACAATATGAGGATTCATCTTTGGTGTGGGCTGTCTTGGAAGACCAGGACTTTGAGGATGTGTGTGGATACCTTTTATATTTTATTCCTGAATATGAAAACCATACTGTACCTAGCTTCCTACTTATTACATACATAAGTAAGAAAACTTTATTTATATAGCATTTTTTCACAGATACAAATATCACAAAGTACTTGACAGAGAGCAAATAACTAAGATCAATAAAACCGGACCCGAATTTAATCAAGAACAATCAAAAAAAAAAAAATAAAAATAAAAAATAAAAAAAAAACAGAAAACAAAAAAATAAAAGCCTTCTGAGAAAAGAATCTTTAAGTTGTCTCTTAAAACAAAAGAGTCACATTAAATAAAGCCCAAGAAATAGTAGCTGACATATTCAAAAAGGATTGGGAAAAATAGCTTATTATTTCTCACCCTTGTTCAACTAAAATAATTATACATACCTACATGAACACACACACACACACACACACACAAACACACACACACACACACACACACACACACAC
>NW_013952620.1:756118-757975 GCF_001266775.1 Austrofundulus limnaeus
ATATATATATATAGAATATCTGCTGGCAAGATTAACTTCCTCGTCTTTAAACTTTCTCAAAACATTTTCAGAAGAACTCATAAAAATGCATTTCTAATCTTCTTTATTTTTGTTAAATTTTAGTTTCACCCCAGGTCAGCACACATTATTATTCTGTTGCCATGTGAAGATCATTTTCATTATGTTTCCCTCAGAGCACCAGGTCTATTCACAGATTGGAAACCAGATTTGTATCGCACCACTTTCCACTGAAGACGTGGAAGATTTTGTGATAACTGGATTTCTGCTGATCGGAGGAGGCGGATTCCTGATTTTTCAAAAAGTGAAAGCTATCCTGACAGCGATCCGGGCCAGTGAGAAGCTGTCAGGTGCAGTGGATGGAATCCACCATTCTGGGAGCGCACAGACTCAGTTGTTGGGGGAGATAAATCGCAAACTGGATGTGGTTCTGGTGAGAATCACAACTCAGGAGTATGCCTCTGGCATGTCGGATTATATCTGGGAGAAGCTCCAGATGGTGAGAGGCGAGGAGGACCCCGAATTTGGAACTTTTTTGCCACCTTGAAGATGCGGTTAAGACATTAAAAGGCAGCAGAAAAATTCAGGACTGTTTTTGTCCCAAACAACTGGTGTTTATCTATTCCGCTCCCAGCTGCTTGGCCTCGAAGGCCATGCTATCTTAACTCCCCATGGATGATACGTAAACAAGGGCTTGATTCCCCATCTCCCATATTGGACCCGGTCTGTGGACCCAAGGCTGAGAAGAAGAGGAAACTCTGAACTCTGGTGAACTGAGTGAGAGGTGGTAAAATCATGGACTCTGGACACTGGAGGGTTCTAGGGACCGGTTTCAGCACGGAGACCCACCCTCAATGTCACCGACTTCACTGAACCCCACCTGTCTCGTGTACCTGACCTAAGCACCCACCTGCCGGCACCAGCTGTCTTGCTCTGTAGTGAGTAGTTTTTTGTGTGTATATGATTTTGTGTTTCTGATGTAAATGTAAGATCAAAGCAATTTTTTAAACTCATCTTTCCCACTGTGTATTTCCAGCTGCAAAAGGTAGCACGACCCTGTTGCGCATGACCTGAATACCTGTTCCCCCATGTTTTTTTGTCATGTGTGAATGGGTGTTATAAACTGAAACTTTTGTTCTACATTGCATCCTTGATGTTATGTTTGAATGACAATAAAGCAAATCTCTCTAATCTCTCTAAGAAAGTTAAGCTAATGAAACAAATCACACCTGTACTTTGACCCAACAGGTATATCTGCTGGGGCAGGAAGTTATCAGATAGTCTGAACAGAACTTTGGAAAAATAATCAAAACTAGAACATGCTTTTATTTTGAAAGTAATCCAAGACCTTTTACCTGTCTTCAAAATCTTCACTTTAAGTTATCAAAAAAAGTCTAAAGGGGCAATATCATGTAGAATCAACTTTTTTGAGTTCTAAATCATGTTATAATGTTATACTCTCATAAAAAAACATGCCCAAAGCCTTGCTCTGACTCAGTCATGCATGTTTGAAAAATCCTGCAGCATTTTTAGGAAGCCATGCTGAGGAGCAAAACGACAGGTGGGGACCAGAAAAGCCTTTTGGTACCAGAAACGCCCTTCCTCATCACGGAGCACACCTCCCCACCCTCCCACCACACACACCCCGCCCATGACTCCTGCAGGCTCTCGGCAGTAACAGAGCAAAAGTGAAAGTTAAACTTAAACTGTCTGCTGAGATCCACTACTTCTCACTCAGTGAAGCTCTTTTCAAATTCAAAATACCTTTGAGGAAATGTATCTTAAATGCATTTTCAGATGCCAAGTAAACTGCATCATTGCGCACGCACAAAGCAACCC
>NW_013952620.1:759060-765201 GCF_001266775.1 Austrofundulus limnaeus
TATATATATATTTTGCTGATTCAAGTTTAAATGAATCACTCAGGAATTGTGTTTTTGGGTCACACGCCCCACTCCCAATGACCACTGAGTCATACTGCTGGTGTCACTGATTTGAAATAGTAAAATTATCAATTTAATTGTGGAAAAAAATAACTTTTTTCAGGGGGCATAGACACAACTGCTGGTAACTGGACAGGGCTCCCTTTCTGTGCAGCGTTTAGATAGATTAAAAGCCTAAAAACCGAACCCAACTCGAACACGTGTCTGATCCAACAAGGGGCAGCTTCGAAGAGCTGCTCATCTGGTCCTATTGAGACTCGAAGACGAAACTGACACACATGTCTTTTCATCTCCACCCCACTGTCAGTAACAACCAAAAAGAAGTTTTTCTTCCTCCAGTGTGAAAAATACTACTGTTGCTTAGATGCTGAGCTGCATGACGTACAGCAGGAGGACAGAGAGAGAAATTTTGATGATTTATCCCCTGCGACACAATATTTCAGTTATATACAAGAAAATGTTGAAATTTATCAGAGTAGACATTAAAAGCAAACCACAGAAACCAGTGTCTGACCATCAAGCATGTTATTTTGGGGGTTGAACTCGGGCTATAAATCTAAACTTTCTTTCTGTGTCCTCAACGTCTTGCTTAGGATCGATCTAGATGGATGTTGCTGGTACAGGTGATTACATCCCCCCCACAATGGCACTAGGACAAGGCACTGATAAGGATATGACAACTGGAACAGTATTCAGAACCAAAGAATTTAAACTCAGGCAAGGAAGGGGCTCTTCCATAGCATGTGTGCACTGTTGAAATCAAACAATAACAAACAACTCATTTGTATGACTCACTCATTTACTGTCTGGATTCACTCATTTGAGTCAGAAGTCAAACTTTGTATTCATGAATCCTACCATATCATCTTTATTTATAGAGAACTTTAAACACCCACAGGAACAAAGTGCTGTACACATAATAAAACATGCATACATACATAAAATCAATAAAAAAATTAAAATAAAACATCAAAACAACACTAAAAATTTTGTTCAAAGGCCAGAGAGAAAAGATGAGTTTTTAGAAGAGATTTAAAAACAGACAGGGACGAATCTTGACTCAAACAAGTGAATCAGGAGTTTGTACAACATCCACAAACTACAATACCTGAATGATTTGTTCATTCAGTTCTCAAAGCAGGACAGCAGTGGTGGCATTTGTCTCTATTGCATTTAGCTATATTTAGCTGGCTGTAGCAGGAACATATCAGTAAGTTAATAAGTTAACAGAGACAATGATTCTCACACATCACTACAAGACTGTAGTTGAGGTGTTATTCATCTCGGAAGGTGAAAGTATCATTCAGCGCTGTACACAGCAGTTGTTTTATGTCAAAGTGTTTTATTTACAGGGTGTGGATGAAAAAGTACATCATAATCAATTGCAAAGAACATGTTTCATGTTTGTTGGATGAAAACGATAATGGAGACTACTTGAGAGTCATTTCCATTATAAACTCTGTGCACTGATAAACTGAGATTTTTGTTAAAAACTTTAAGATGACAGGCAGTAGGTGGTGGGTTTTCTTTCTTTCTTTCTTTCTTTCTTTCTTTCTTTCTTTCTTTCTTTCTTTCTTTCTTTCTTTCTTTCTTTCTTTCTTTCTTTCTTTCTTTCNTTCTTTCTTTCTTTCTTTCTTTCTTTCTTTCTTTCTTTCTTTCTTTCTTTCTTTCTTTCTTTCTTTCTTTTATGTTTTCACATGCTGGAGGTTTGTTGCCACCCAAACACACAACTTAAAGGTTGAAAAGCTTTCTGATTGAAGTTGGAAACTGAAGGAATCAGCTAATCAATACTCACTGATCACTTTATGAGGAACAGCTAAAAAATATGCAATCTATTTCAGCAGATTGGACACAAACTCTATTAATGGATGTATACAAATTTACTGAATATATTCCTTGTCTGTCTATTCTGACTGTAGATATAGACAGCAAAATTAGTTAATGGTGCACCATTTGTGTATTCAGCTGATGTCCTCTCAAACTTATTAACAATTTTGGAGGAAATTCTGCAATTATAATATTTTATGTAATTCAAGCCTTCATAACTAAAGTCCAATTAAAAAGAGCATTGATCAGCCGTAGGTCATTGGGGCACAGTGATGTAAAACTGTTACATCTTTAGAAGGTTAAAGCACTGCTGATTTCTCACCTTTGAGAAAACATAATCATTTTTGATGCTTTATTTAATCATCGACCTCCTCACACAGAGTGACACTTCCTTTTGCCCACCAGCTGCTCCACAAGGTGACCTGCTGTTGTCAGGCCATCCTGCAGCTTTACTGTATAGACCAGAGTGAAGGGAAAGAAAGATGGCGTTAGCATTTGTTGCAGAATGAGACGCAGCCAGCTGTGATTTAAACACCCGCTGTGGATTGAAAACCCCCTCAGTTTTTATGACCCCCAGCCTTTCTGCAGTTTCTCTCTCTGATCTGTGATTATTTCCCCTCCATATCAGGCAACAATCCCCATATCATAAAGCTAATAAGACCCTTATATGTGGAGAGGTTGAGAAAATGGAAACTCAGTCTGAATGTGATGAGGTGCTACAGCACAGGTTTTAGACTCCTAACCCTCTCAGGGTGAGACAAGTCTGTATGAAAGCCAAAATGTGACATGAATATTAAAGGCAGAAACCAACAGGAACAACAAGAATAAATAAATCTGAGTGTTTCTATTTTCACATTAGTCATGTTTGTTCCGAGTCCACCTTGAAGCATCTGCATTGTGTTCTTTGTGTCAGTCAGCCTGTGTGCGTGCCGTGCACATTCTATTACAATCTGCATCTGCAGAGCAGCTTTTTCTAAATTAAAAGTCTAGTATTCCTCAACAAAGTAAATATCATCCTCCACCTTTCATCCCAGAGTGTGAGACGAGAAAATTATAGCGTTAGAGTGATTTTGGTCAAACCTAGAAAATACCATTTTGTTTGAGCTGCTAGAATATATATGACCCATCATATCGAAATGAGGATTAAGTCCAAAAGTTATATGGAGAAAAAGGCAGATATAGTGTTTTGACTAAAATATTTAAAAAAATTCATTTTGTCAAAATATAATGAATGAATGCCTTATTAATTAACTATTTGAATGAACGGTCTGAAATATAATTATGAAACAAAATTTTGAAGCACTTCTTTGAGCAGCAGCAACAAAAAAACCTAATTTTGAGGAAAAACACCTTAAAATTTTGAGATTTTCCCTGTGAGCTAGCAAAGTTTTGTTTATTTTTAGCTGGGAAATCGCAATATTCAAATATAACTTGAGGTTTCCTCTTTATAAGGACATCAAAAATTCCTCATTAAAATTACATCAAATTAGGATTCAGACCAAATATTTATGTATTATTGTAAGCAACAAGACAAATTAAGTCACATAAATGGATTTAATTATGATATCAGAATGATCCAGGTATCAAAATGTAGCTTTTAAAGCCAAGAATCTGAAAATGTAATTAGGTCAATTTAACCAAATTTGACTTAATCCTCATTTTGATATGATGGGTCACGTATAGTTAAAAATGGATCTCAGCTACTACGGCACACAAATTTACATTATTATTTTATTATTCCCAGTTGTATTGGTTAATGTTCATTAGCAGTGGCAGTCAATCAGGCAGATGTACATTCAGCTTTTTTTATAAAGAGTTCCATTAAAATATGTTTGTGTTATGACATTTTTCCAAGAGACAAATGGCGTTAAATTTTAAATATTAAAAAAAAAAACAGATATAATGTGATCTGTTAAAGCTCAAATTAGGGAGCTCAGCTACCACCACAACAAGTCAATATCTGTAAAATCATGTTTCAAGTGATCAGTTACCTGTGGCAGCAATCTACAAACTGACTTTAAAAAGTAATCAGATGTACATGGACACGAGAGCTAATTAACAGGCAGACAAACTTATTGAGGCAAAAACATTATTTCCTTGTTTTTGCATTTTTGAAGCGATGAGCAACTGTTTGTTTTTTTAGGGAATGATAAAACATTCATAAGAACATGTTCTCTCTTTCTGTGCACATATTATTCATAAAAATCTTGATTTTTTATGAATTTGAAGACAACTGAGGCTTGATGGCTTACACACACAATCAGAATGTAAAGATATTAGAAAATCGGTGTTTTATTCGTTTATGCCAACAGGAGCAATATATGAGTTATTTTTCTACATGTATGGTTTCGTTTCAGTGCAAAAGTCAAATATAAGATCTGTGCATCGTCAATGGCAGACAGGAGCCATCTGTGCTTCACAGGCTAACATTACGTCAGTGTCTGTTTCTGTGCAGAGAGGGAGGACAAGAACAAACTGCCTTTCTCTAACAGGAACTGCAGGCTGCATGCTGCCGGCTGGAAGTTGTGTCATTAAAAGTTTCACAGGCACACTGGATAGCTGTCAGAGCCCATGCCAATTAGTGCCACTTTAGGTGTCAGTGTGGTGGGCAGGGGAAACAAAAGGAGAACCAGGAGAACCCTGCTGCCTGAGCCTTCCTGCTCAGCTGTAAATTCTGATTTGATGCAAACTGAAGAAAAGGCTTTTGTTTCCCTAACATGGTGATTTCCCTTTTCTTTCATGTTGGTCTAAAAGAAGAAAGGAGAAAAAGCTCTGTTTGGTCTGTTTAAAAAACAGTTCCTGTTTTCTGTAGCCTTCAGCTGCTGCAGGTTGATTAAACCTAAAACCCAAAAAATGTAGGTTCACAGCTCTGTCTGATTTATGTTTACTCAACATTAGTTTTCTGGATATGTGGAGATTTATGTTTGAGTTGTGTCATGTGTGTTGGCATATTTTAGTAACTTATTTTTCGTGTGTTAAAACATTAAATTAAAAGGGGCAGTATCATGTAAAACCAACTTTTTTGAGCTTTATATCATGTTGTTATCCTCTCATTAAAAACATGCCCACACTCTTGCTTTGACTCATTCATGCATGTTTGAGAAATCCTGTAGTGTCCTGAGGCAGCCTAGCCTGGTAAAAACCAGACCCTTTTCCTTCACTTTGCTTTGTAGGGGTCACCTTGACTGATATAATCAAGAAAACAGTCTTGGACCTCAGATCTTTGATGTGTCTTTAAAGAGACAAAACTCTGATCCACTTAGAACTGAATTTAGGTCACCTCAGGTCGCCTTAACCTGTAAAAGAGTCATTGATGTTTTCTTAATCTTAATCTCTTAAGTAAGGACTGTATGCTGGTTAGCTTAATAATGTCCAATAATTCTCATGTCCTGCTATGCTATTTCTGCTTTGGTCACTAGATCCATCCATTGTAGCTACATGAACTCTAGAGAAAGTTTGTAGCTGTATGACTGTGTCCCAAGTGGAGAATCATCTTTTCTTCTCATGAAGCTTTTACAGTCAAAGTTACAAATTTTATCCATTTTACTGTCTCCATTTCCTTCATATGTTAGCTTCTGATATGTTCTTCCAACTCCTCCACCCCAAGTCCAAAGTATTCATCATCTTCCTCATCTTCAGCTAACTTCGACTACAAACTCAGAATGTTTTCCAATATAATGTGGTTGCTATTGTCAAATTCTTCCACTTCATATTGTTCTGATTCAGAATCAGAAGTAAGATCACATTGTTCTTGGTGAAGAGTAAGGAGTGGTTTCTTCATAACTTCGACAAGTCTATTTTGTGAAAAAAAAAATCACTATCTTTTCAGAAATTGAAGATTTTCCTCTTTTTTTTCCTGTTTGAGCTCTAACAATTAGTTCCTGGTTATGCTATGGCACATCACATAAGAAGAAAGATAAAAGATACTTTTATCACAAAATATCCTCTGCACCATATAAACTCATGCAAACCAGGCTGAGAACCCCACATATCAAGTTAACTTCATAACCTTGAGTAACCAGTGACTATTCAGTTGACTGTATCAACAATATTCTGATAAGTAGTTATACTTTTTTTTCATTCCCCATTTGTGGTGCCCCCAGAGAATCTGGCATTACTGCCTATGGACAGGCTGGCCCTGTCTGACAGCACAAACACTGTATATCACAATACTGATGCAGTGCAGTGCAGACAGAGTGTTAGCCTAGCGTAGCATGTGTTAATGTTGGTTTGCTGCTATGTACAGTGTAGGGG
>NW_013952620.1:766789-774257 GCF_001266775.1 Austrofundulus limnaeus
ATTTCAGTAAGTGTGTTCAATACTTTTTCCCTGTGCCATTCCACATTATTACAAATAACTTCATTTCATTTATGGATCACTTGGGTTGTTACCGACATCTGGTGAAAATTTCATGTCATTAGCACCTCTAGTAATATATTTACTGAGAAAAATGTTGACGTGTTCAATACTTATTTTACCCGCTGTATCTTGTTATTATGGCAGATGTGTTTCAAAGTTCATGATAATATACAAATTAGAAAGCACAGTTTTTTTCAACTTATTGGACTGACTGGTTTACATACTGTATATATAGGACGTTGGCCATCTTGATTTTTGAAGTGGCAGCCCAGTTTTCAGTAGTTTTCTTACACCTAGATGGAGTCACACACAAAAATTAGAAGTTAATACCTCTCTTATTTTCAAGTTACTCAGTTCACAAGACAGACGGACGGATGAAGGGTATTTTTTAGGCCATGATGAAGGGTATTTCTAATACCACTCTTCGCTCCATGACGAGCAGCAATAACTGATGTAATTATTCTGAGGCGATGGTTCAGGGACCAGTCTTCATGAAGGAACAATAACCTGAGCTCTGACAGGTTTCATTGAGTCATGACGTAAAAGTCGTCTCCAGATGATGAAAGGTTCTGAAACTAAAACAATGTGGAACCAATTCAGCCTGGTCTTTGTTCCAATTATGCCGAGCCTTCTGGAGGTGTCGCCCAGACTTGTTCGCAGGCTGTGTTTGTTAATTTGTACTCAGCAGTTTGTGATATGATAAGAGACAGACTGAAACTGTGAGTGGTCTCATTAATTAAACTGCCTTCCAGCTGTCCACCTCCCACAGAAAAGTTTCTTTAGTTCCATTTGAGAAACTTATCTCAAAACTCGAGGCACCCTTTTGTTGTCTTTGCAATTTTTTAGTTTCTTCCCATACCGTCTCATTATCTCTCCAACTTCCTCATTTGAGGTTTGGTTTTTCAATCTGTCTTTAATTTTTTGTTTGAGCACAGTTTTTTTATACAGTGTAAAGCTTCATATCTTTCAAGTTAGAACCATGAACCATGGAGCTTCAAAACCACATCTATAAAACCCTTGGACTTTCCATTTAATGTTTATTTTTTAAATGATTTGTTACAAACCTTCGTAATACGACAATAAACCATGTAGCATCAAAGAAGCTCTTTCCTGACCATAACTTCTGAACCTGAAGTCATGTCTTTCTTAACCAGTAGCGAGTCCTGTGCATAAATATTAGGGGGGCTGAAATTTATTTTCTGAATCAATATAAACATGATTGTTAGATTTTGATAGATATTACTTTATTTAATTGGTTATTTGTGTACAAAGTCTTAGTCTTTTTTCCTCCCTTCCCACAGGTTGTCTCAAGAAAAAAGTCTGGTCTCATATTAAATCAGAAAAACACCTCTTGGTCCTGCACCCACCCAAAAGTTGTTGTTTTTTTAAAACTGTGGATAAAACTAATAAGACAAGTACACAGCTTTCTAGATTGTACATCTCCTCTGTCTGTTCCAAATACATTTTTAAGCAGAATATCTCCTCTGTTGGACAACGTTTTTCTGAATGCTATTCCTGCATTTTATGAGATTACATTAGGTCTATTGTTTTTCGTGAATGTGCTCAAACCAGCAGAAAGTATCCATAGGGTTTAATTTCTAACAACCCAATGAGACTGTATGTGGAGGAGCTGATTGTACTGATTATTGCAGACGGGGAGTATATATAATGATAAATCCACTGACAAACACAAGAATTTGGCCCTATCACTGTAAATAAGTTAAAAAAGAGAAAAAAAACCCACTAAAATCCATTTTTTATTGTTTTTAAATTTGTTAAATAAGTTGAAAAACAATAAATGGCTGCACTCCACCTGCGCTTGTAGAGTAAGTAAAACTTAACTTGTGTAGCACCTTTCACAGACAGAAACATCACAAAGCGCTTCACAGAAAGCAAAACAATTAAAAACAATTCAAAACAGTGTATGAATCTAGTAAATAACAATTTAAAAAACTTAACTCAAAGCCTGTCTGAATAAAAATGTCTTTAGATGTTTTTTGAATGAGTCAGTGGGAGAGCGATCCAGATCCTCAGGGCCACCATCTGAAAGGATTGGTCTCCACAGGTTTTGTTATGGTTTTGAGGTACCACTAGCAGCATTTGATTWGAAGACCTCAAAGTCCTGGATGAACAGAGAGGCCTTAGAAGGTTCAGTGTGTATTTGGGGGCCTGACCATGAAGTACCCTAAAGGTTAACATCAAAGTTTTAAGTCAGAGGGAGCCAGTTCAGAGAGGCCAGAAAGGGAGTTTGATGGTCCTACGGTAGTTATTAACCTCACCATAGCATTCTGTAGACTGAAGGTGACCCAAGAAAGATTTGTTTAAACAAGTAAAAAGGCTGTTACAGTAATCTGAAGAAGAGATAAAAGGGTAAACAATCATCTTTAGTTCATTTGTGACACAAAATAAGTTTTACAATGAGTGTCAAAAGACAAC
The DNA here is from genome assembly GCF_001266775.1 of Austrofundulus limnaeus. Taxonomy (NCBI): domain Eukaryota; kingdom Metazoa; phylum Chordata; class Actinopteri; order Cyprinodontiformes; family Rivulidae; genus Austrofundulus; species Austrofundulus limnaeus. Next base: position 769,286 of record NW_013952620.1, read on the forward strand.
ACCTAGAATTCTGCCATAGTTTGATTTCAGACAGCCAGTTACAAAGTTCAATTTGTTGATATCTGAGGTTCAAAAGGAACAATACAATTGTATGTCATTAGCATACAAATGATACGATACATTACTGAAGCATTTTAGAATATCACCTAAAAGGTACAAATACAATAAAAAGATGAATGGGCCCAAAACAGACTGGTGCACCTGTTCTTAACTGAACTAAAATGAACCATTTTCTTTAAAGTTCATTTGAACCTAATATCTGCTGTTTCCTGCAGATTCACTGTTCTTGAAAACTGAATTCCAACAATTTAACAAATGTTTACACATTTCATTTAGTCTTTTCAGGAAAAAAACAAAACATGTATTAATAAAGGTTATTATATTTTATTATTACATGTTTTAAACATGAATAATGTTGATTTATAGTTTGAAATGTATTATTATGAAATCACTGGAATTAGTGCTGCGGTATACCGGTTCATACCAAACACAGTTTCTTTTTTTTATTCCTGTTATGATATGAATTTTCTGAATACTGACATACCAGTTTAAATAGCATGAACACTTTCGGAACATTTTGTTGCGGCCGCCAGTGAACTGTTTCCTTGGGACACGTTTCCCCGCAGCACCGCTATGCGCATTAGCATGCTAATTGGAGCAGCTTGTTGGAGTAACTGGCAGTGGGTGATGATTCCGCACGACGTTAATATGGAGACATTAATGCATGGACACTTTATCATGCTTCTATTGTGAAAAGCCCAGGGAAGTAGTTGTGTAGTGGAATTGACTTGACTGTGTGCAAGGTGAGTCGTCCTGTTAAGCTTTATTAAATAACATAAAACAATATATTTTCTTAGCCCTCCTCCTTCACGACTTGACCAAAATGTGTGACTACTGTCTCTAACCACGTCAGAGAAAAAAAGACAGAAACAGAAACACAGAGAGAGGTACAGTAAAATAAAAAAGTTATTAAGCAGTGTTTGTATATTTTATTATCAACTGACCTGTGATGAAAAGAAAAATACTGTGATATACAGTGAAACTGGTGTAAATGTTGAAAATACTGTGACAGAATATTTTGGTCGTACCACCTAGCATTAACTGGAATGTTATACTATGATGGACTTGCGACCTGTCCAGGGTATACCCGCCTCTCGCACAGTGACTGCTGGATATGGGCACCAGTGACCACTGTGACCCCGATAGAAAGAAGATAGATATAGGCATAGATATTTGATGGATGGATAGATGGAATGTTATATACTTTAGCATTTTTTTCCTTTTGTTTCTAAAAAAAACGTGTGAGTGAGAGTTTTGGACAGGAGGTTTTGCCATCAGAAGGGAGGCTAAACGGTCAAGAGTTTGAAACCAAACCTATAATGAAGTGGAATGAGCAGCTTTGTCAGCTTCATTTCTCCTGCAAGAGTTTAGTCTCATTTATTTTCTCCATCCTGATGTGTGTCCATTCATATCTGAGCAAAACAACACATTTACCCAGAAACTGTTTTTGTTGAAGCCAAGTATAAAAAGAGTAACAGTTTATCAGTTAATTTTACGGCTTAGAGGTAAGTCAGACGGTATGGTCCTCATAAGCTGCCTTCTCACTAGCTGCGTTTCCATTGCAAATGTGCTCAAAACTTTGTCGATATTCTGTTAATGTCGAAAAACAGTTTCGCAACTGCGGTGTTTCCATTAAGTAAGACATGCTATTAAAGTCACGCGTGAATAAGTTTGTTTTCGCGATAAGTCATTACAAATATGGCGGCGATGGATGTAAACACATAGCATGTTGCTACCGCGACACTAGCGCTCATCATCAGAGGAGACGTCGGCGTCTTTTATCGAGGCTTTCCAGCGACAAGTCCCTACTTGGGAATGGCTACGTATGCTGAGTTTTTGGGAAATTGTAGTCGGTGAGTTTACTGTTTTATACTACTTCTGTGATATTACTACTACTTCTACTTCCTGTTATCTTCTTCGTCATCGTCTTTTTCCCCAGTAGAAACAGCCGGTTGTTGATCACGTGACTCCCGTGATGCGAAAAAAGTGTTTCCATTGCAGTTTTGCGACAAACACCAATTTTGGTATGGCTGAAATACCACCTCATCCTAGCGCAAAAACATTTTGTTGAAAAACTTAATTGTTTTTCGAAATTGACGCATTTCCATTGAGCAAATTTATTTTCAAAATTCTAATTTGCGCATTTTCATGGTCAATGGAAACGTGTTTGCTGAACCCTGAAACAGTCTCAGTGATTTTTCACTACCTTTGGCGGTGCACTGCATCCTGGCCTGGTTTGTCCTCTCCTCATGACTAATTCTGGGCCAATCAGCCATCAACCACCTCAAAAATTACAAAAAACCTGCAGTTTCCTCAACAAATGCTACATTTATTTCAAAATATTAAATGTCAATATTCAGGATTGCATGTTTTGGTAGATCCACATGTGGAACTAAATTCAGTTATATTCACATACATTACAAATTAAAAATAAGCAGCTGACCATGTGCTACTCACTGTTTTTTTACATTCAAAACAAAAGCTGATCACCCAGTTGCTGCGGAGTGTTGACAGATGAGACAGCTCAGTTTGACTGGTGCTCTGATGCAGTCCATCATGAATCTGTCATGTCCTGACTGATACCTGAAAGCACCGCTCACCACAGTGCTCACACTCCCTGATTGTCCTGATTGTTTGCACCTGTCTCTCCCTGCTGGAGTACTCACTTGTGTCTCTTGTTCCTTGTTAGGTTGTTTCTCCTCATTGTTTCAGCCTTCCAGTGGTCATGCCAACACTTGTTCATCTCTGGTGTTTTGATCTTTGTCTGCTTGCCACTCAAATTTACTCCAACTGATTTTTAAGTTTTGTATTTCAGTCAGTTTTATTTGTCTTCTTGGACCTAGCTTGACTACTGAACTACCTTTTGGGTTGAGCTTGGTTTGACCAAAAGGACTTTGACACTGTCACTTCTCAAGACAAGATAATTTTAATTAAAAACTCTGACATGAAAGAAAGCAGGCGATATGTATTCCTCCAAGGCTTGTTAGGCTAAAGATAATGGAGAAATAACACCCAGGAGATCAAACTCAGGTTACAATTTCTTAAACAAAAGTCTTTTTAGGTAATATTTTTTTCTTTTACATAAATTAGTTTTAATTTTTATGCTTTTGATTATTTAAAAGCAGCACAAATATTTCTGTGGAATATTAAATATTATAATCCTTACTACATCACTGTTAAAGTGGATTCTGAGCACTCTATGCTCAGAGTTTACTTGAATAACCTCCATTAAGGAACTAAATGACACTGAATTATACATAACTGCAAGTTCATTATACTGCTGGATGCAATTAACTGTTGGCTGCTCAAGATTACATTAAAAAAAATGTTCTGCTACATGAACTGTTCACCATTTGTCAGTTTGAAAGTTAGCAGGGTGTAAACATGAAAAGAAAATGAAAAACATCCTTCATGGAGAAAATTTGGTTGTGTATGAGAAGGGAAGGTTATAAAATGAAAGCTGTGATTAAAAACTAATTGGAAATCAGATGAAAAAAAATTATAAATTGTTTTATATAAAATGGGCATCAACTCTAATTTATTTTAAAACTTTTTTCACGAGTTAAATAGTTGATAGCTTAAAACCAATATCAGTAACTGAAACACCACAGCCAACTGAAAGACCTTCAGCTGCTTGATGAAACCAAATATCTTATCTTAGTAGTTTTTGTAGGTTGGAGATTCCAATATTGCTCTACTCTTTTTTTTTCTGTTGAGTCTTTTTAACCCACTTTTTGTAGGGAAGGCTTTTATCCACTATGTTCATAAACTTACCTCGACTCTGGTGTAAACAGTGGCCTCCAGAAAATGTTCACCTGCTTCAGATGTTATCATCCATGAAATAGACGTTACTAGGTGTCATCAGTCCCCTAGAATGGCTTCAGAATGTCCCGCCTGTGCCGGTTTGCAGGTTCCCCGTCCCAAAGAATTGCTTCCGATTGCCAGCTGGTTAGTATGAAGCATAAAGCCACTATCTGGTTAATATGATGCATAAAGTCACTATCTGGTTAATATGAGGCATAAAGCCACTATCTGGTTAATATGAGGCATAAAACCACTATCTGGTTAATATGAGGCATAAAGCCACTGTCTGGTTAATATGAGGCATAAAGCCACTATCTGGTTAACATGAGGCATAAAGCCACTATCTGGTTAACATGAGGCATAAAAAAAACTGGTTAATTTGAGGCTTAAAGCCACTAAGGTTAACTTTAGAGCAAATGACATGGTTAGCGCTAAAGACACTGCCCTCCAACTGTTGTATATTGTGGTCTTCCAATAGGGCAATGGGCAGTGTCGGTCCAGAGAGCAGGAGACCAGGGCTGAAGACTGACATGGACACAAAAAACTTATCTTTTGGTTATTTACACATTCATTGTCATTGATATTAACCCACTAGGGGGCACTGTCGGGGCAGTCTGAAGCCTATAAGGCAGAGGTTCTCAAACTCGGGTCCCAGGACCCCAAGGGGTCCGTGAGAGGTATCTTGGGGGTCCTCAACAAATTTCACTAAATTGTTAATTTGGTTTTTATTTTTAAAAGTGCATGGAGAACAATGAACTAATAAAACAAACATAATAGACTAAATAAAAATATAAATGTGAACCATCACATTGAAACGAGGATTAAGTCCAAAAGTGGGATGTGGAGAAATATAGGTATAGGCAAGGGCGTAACTTTAGGTCCAACATTGGGGGGGTTGTGGTCTCTGTCCATTTATTTATTGAATAAATTACTTTTGTAAAACGGTTCAGGATATTTTAGGGTTAAAATATATTGGGATGCTTTTACTGTGATTTACTTAACTTTCCTGTTTTCTCTGTATTTATTCTGCTCCTTTTCTGTTCCACATCAGTTCAACAAGTAAGAAAAAACTTACTATTTTTCTGCATTTATTTTCCAGCAGTAACAC
>NW_013952620.1:776375-791431 GCF_001266775.1 Austrofundulus limnaeus
GGGGGTTATAACCCCCCCATCCCCCGTGTAAATTACGCCGGTGGGTATGGGGTTTTGATTTAACCGTTTGCAAGAATTGCAGTATGTTAAAATATAATGAATTAATGCCTTATCAATGAATCATTTGAATGAACTGTCTGAAATATAAACCTAAAAACATTTTGAAGCATTTTTTGAGCAGTAGCAACAAAAAAACTGATTTAGAAATTTTCCCTGTGAGCTAACAATGATTTTGTTTCTTTCCAACTGGGAAATCTTAAGATACATATAATATTTGAGGTTTATTCTTAACATTGAAATAAAAAAATACTCAATAAATTTACATAAAATTAGGATTCAGACCAAACATCATAACCATCAAGACAAATTAAGTCATATCTCTGGATAAGCTGATGATATCAGGATTATCCAGGTATCAAAATTTAGCTTTTAAAGCCAGGAATCTGAAAATGTAATTAGGTCATTTTGACCAAATTTGACTTAATCCTCATGTCGATATGATGGTTCACATATTCCCATGGAATTTAGGGGTTGAAATGACAATAAATTATCTTTTAAAACAGCATGGGTTTTATGAGGGGGTCCCTGGAATTTTTTTCGCCATTGTAAGGGGTCCCCACACCCAAAAGGTTTGAGAACCCCTGCTACAAGGCACAGTAGTGACCCTCTGAAGCCTTTGTATGGAACTGATAATGCCTAATAACGTCCATTCCACGGACTGCTAACATCAGAATCCCCTGAAATGTTCAAAGGGGTGGCCAGATGGGGTCAGTAACAATTTTTGCTATGTTCAACAATGAGTCCAGATACTGACTGCAACAGCTGGATTGTAAAGAGAAAGTGTGGAGAAGATGAGAAGAACACAATGTTTATTGATTGCTTGTGGTGGAGGCAGTGTGATGGTGTGGGGCGGCATCTCTGTCAGTAGAACAATGAGACTTGTCATCATTGGAGGCAAACTCACTGTAGAGAAATTTCAAGATGAAATTCTGCAACCAGTGGCAATCCCAAATCTCCACAGTCTGGGATCAAACTCTGTCCTTCAAGACGACAACACTCACGCTCAGAGTGTAGTTTATTACAGACTACCTCCAGAATTTGGGAGTGGAGAGGATAGAATAGCCAGTCCTGACCTCAACCCCATTGAACACTTGTGGGATCAGCTTGGATGTGCTGTTTGTACCAGAGTGACCAACGCAACCATGTTTGCTGACTTGCGACAAATGCTGATTATAGCATGTCCAGCAGTGTGTGACCAGCATCAGGAACAAGTGCCAGGCTGTTGTACCATTACCAGAAGGTTTGCTGAGCATTCAGGGAGTAGGAGCATGGAGGAGAGTCCAGGAGACAAGCAGTTATTCTAGGAAAGCTGGACAGGGCCACTGGAGGTCCTTAACTCATCAGCAAAACTAGTCGCTGTGCTTTATTGCAAGGAAGAACAGGTTGAGTACTGCTAGAGCCCTACAAAGTGATCTCCAGCATACCACTGGCGTGAATGTCTCTGAGCAAACCATTACAGACAGATTTCAACATCCATCTGTTTGTAGTGGGCCCGGTGCTCTCTAGCCCAACACTGTATAACTCAACTGGCATTTGCCAGAGAACATCAGAATAGAACTGGTACCCTGCTCTTTTCACAGGTGAGAACAGGTTCACTCTGAGCTCACGTGAGACACGAGATAGTGTCTGAAGAAGAAGTGAATGTTACTCTGTCTGCAACATTGTTCTGCATGACTGGTGTGGTGGTCAGTTTTGGTAAATGGTAAATGGACTGCACTTGTAAAGCGCCTTTCTACCCAATCAGGATACTCAAAGCACTTCACACTACAATCTGTGTCCTATTTACCCATTCACACAGCACTCTACTAGATCTCCTACAAAGCTAACATGTACAATCAACTAGGGAGACTAATCAGTGCCAATCACATTCATACACTGATGGGACACGCATCAGAGGCATTTTAAGTATCTTGTCCAAGGACACAACAACTGAGACGGCTGGAACGGGCGATCGAACCGGTGACCTTCTGGTTCCAGGACGACTCCCCTAACCACTCTGCCACAGCCACCCCTTGGTCTGGGGAGGAAGGACGCACAGATCTTTACATTTATCAGACATTTATCCTTTATAGAAGAAATGATGGCACCCAAACTGCCATTGGGTATTGCAATGAAATCTTTAGACCCATTGTAAGACCCTTTGCTGGTGCAGTGGGCCATACAAACTGAGTACAGTTTTGAGTTGCTGCAATGATGTTTCATCCAGTTATACTAGCATGCTGCATCTGTTTTTTCAGATTCTTGTAAACTTGTAAAAAAAAAGATTCTTGTAAACTTAAAATTGTCAACCTCTCTGTGTTGATCATTTTTATTTTCATCAAATAATGTGGCATCCTTTTGTTCCAAATACATTACTAATTCCATATTAGTATATCCAGTATGATCACTTTTTTAAATTGGGATCTGATGTGTTTTCAAATTGTTCTTTCATTTTTTTTCAACAGTTATTTTGTGCTATAGCAATACATCCAGATACTGGAAGGGAGATGGTGCCATTGGGTGCAATAACCTCATGTGGAATCCCAGTGCCGCCACCAAATTGTAGCAGCAAAAAGGTAAAGGGGGACAGGAAGGCCAAGTGACTTTTAAAAATTTAATAAATAAATGAATAACTGTCAAACTGAAATATCCCAGGGATGGGATAAATCCTGGAGCACATCAGAACAAAGCCTACTCATTGTAACTGGGTGGTTGTTTCATTTAAATTATATTAAACATAAAACTAAACTGTGAACAAACATACCACACATGACAAAATCAATCAGTTAATGTTTTATTTTTTTTTCATATTACTTTGCTTAGATTCAGATAAAATGGGTTAGAAGGGTCTGTTCTGTTTTATTACCTTACAATTTGTCATTAATAAATTGTAGTTTGAACGTAAGTAAAATACTTATGAATACTTATAATACTTGTAAAATGCTCCAGATGAAAGGAGAAGAAAATAAAATATCCCAACGTGACTTTTCTGCAGGTGCTAGTGTGCTTTATGTCCTCCTGTTCTTCAGCTTCTGACATGCTGCACCATTAGCTAGAGGGGAATAAAAGCAGCAAAATGTTCCTGGATATTTTGCCAGAAATCTGGCTAAAATTATTTATGACATTTGATATAAAATACATGTTTAAGTTATTTTGTCAATGAAGAAGTACTGAACTTGTGCTCTTGCAATGCTAAGAGTAATTCAGTCTTGTCACCTGAATTTTGAACATCTTCAAAATAAATGACGTGGCAAATTAGCCTGAGAGTTCTTGCAGGTGCATTAAATCCATTTGAATTCAGTTTTTATAATTGCGTAAGTTCCACTTCTACTAAAATGATTGTACATGCAAAGATACTTGGAGTTGAGGTCAAGAGACTTGACTTGGAAAATAAGACTTGCGCACATCTTTGCTATAATGTGATACGATACATTACAATGATATGAGGGCAGCTCAGTGGTGCATCATTTAAACCTGGATTCTCAATAAAAGTTTCACATAAAACAAATAGAGTTTGGGTTTCCTTCTAAAATAAACTTGTTACATATTTAATTGGTACAAACTCTGTATGTGTACTAACTGAACTAACTAGACATATGATCACAAAACAAAAGCTAACAAGACAAAAGCTCACACCCTTAATGAAAACAAGAAAAAAGCTCACAAATTACGCACCTTTTATCAGCCACACATTGTAGCACAGAAACAGCTCATACAATTTAATCACGAAGTATCATCATACATATATTGTTGTGTTTGTCAACAGTAGGACCCATGAGCAGAATGACTTGAAAAATGAAAGCAAAAAATATTTTATTTGAAAGAAAACAAAAATTCCAGAGAGGCAGCAAAACTATTTACAACAAAGGTATTTGGGAGGACACACAAGAAGACAAGAGAGAAATGCTGTGAACTGAGGAGTGGAGGCAGAGAACCAAATATAAAGAGCTGATGAGAATATGGGAAGCAGCTGGGCTGATTGGGGAGTGTCAACAGGTGAGGGTGGCTGATAGACAGACAGGAAGCAGACTGAGGGAGGAAAAGTGACATGGCACTAGAAAACACTGAGGAAACACAAACAGGGAAACTAAAACACAGACTATGACATTTTTATCAAAAATCCTGGAGAAGGTGGTAGCTGAACAATTGATTTGCTGTTTGGAGGAAAATGACATTATGGACATTTTCAGTCTGGATTTCGCAAATTACACTCTACAGAAACAGCTTTATTAAAGGTTTCAAGTGACTTGTTGATGGCAGCTGACTCTGGAAACTACACTGTGCTGGTTTTATTGGACTTAACTTCAGCGCTTGACACTGTGGATCACTCTGTTCTTATCAACAGACTGAGAGATAATTTTGGTATTTCTGGCTCTGTGTTAAACTGGTTCACCTCTTATTTATCCGAACGGTCTTTTACTGTTTTTATGAATCAGGTTTACTCTGATGTTGCACCGCTCTCTTGTGGGGTACCCCAAGGTTCAGTTTTGGGTCCAATCCTCTTTTTATTGTACCTGTACCCTTTAGGAGGTATTTTAAAAATGTTACAGTAATGTGTCCTACCATCTGTATGCTGATGACATACAGTTGTACTGTTCCTTTCGACCCTCTGAGTTCTTCAAACTATCTGAAGCTGAACTCAGTAACTGTCTGTCAGAAGTCAAAATATGGCTGAACAACAACTACCTGCAGTTAAATGCAAACAAGACTGAAACTCTTATTATCGCCCCTGATGATAAAATCCCTGTAATCAGGCAGCATCTTGCTTTTTTAACTCCTTCAGTGAAAAATAGTCTCAGAAATCTGGGTGTTGTCTTTGGTAGTTCTATGTCTTTTGACAGCCATTGTAAAATTTTAGTTCGTAACTGTTTTTAATCATTTAAGGAACATTTCAAAGCTGAGATCTTTTGTGTCACAGAAGGAACTAGAGATGGTTGTTCACACTTTTATTTCTTCTCGTTTAGATTACTGCAACAGTCTTTTTATATGTTTAAACAAATCCTCCTTGACTCGGCTTCAGTCTGTGCAGAACGCTGCAGCGAGGTTATTAACAAAGACCCACAGGAGAGCCCACATTACACCTGTTTCAGCCTCTCTGCACTGGCTCCCTGTGACTTTGAGGAGTCATTTTAAAAATTTTAGTTTTAACTTTCAGAGCACTTCATGGTCAGGCCCCCAAATACATTCTGGACCTTCTGAAGCCTCTCTGTCCATCCAGGACTTTGAGGTCTTCTAATCAAATGCTGCTGATGGTCCCTCGAACCCATTATAAAACCAGTGGAGACAAAGCTTTTCAGGTGGTGGCCCCGAGGCTCTGGAACGCTCTCCCTCTGTCCCTTCGCTGCTCAGATTCTACTGACTCTTTTAAGAAACATCTTAAGACATTTTTATTCAGACAGGCTTTTAGTTAATGTGCTTTTTATTGTGTTTTAATTATTGTTTTTATATCTGTGATCTGTTTTATTGTTTTTAATTATTTCTTTTAATTATTTTGCTTTCTGTGAAGCACTTTGTGATGTTTGTGTCTGTGAAAGGTGCTGTGGAAATAAAGTTTACTTACTTACTTATATGGTATTACAATTGCATGCATATACTTAAGGAATGTCCAAACATAAGACAATTTAAGGAGAAGTATAGAAACATTATTTTCAAAAGATATAAAGATGCTCAGTGTGTCTGATTTTGTGTGTGTGTATATATATGTGTATATGTGTATATATGCATATATATGGGTATACATGTAATATTGTTTCTTTTTTTGTTTTGTGGTTACTTTGTTTTGCAATATATGGTATGTTTGGGACTGTGTATATATGTTGTATGTATTCATTCATGTGTGTATGCGTATGTGCTGCATATAAATGTATGTTTATCTTTATAAATATTTTCTGTACTATATAATTTAGTAGGTAAACAGAATGTTGTTTAAATCTTCATGAAATTGTGATTTTGAATAATAAAAAAAGAAGAATTAATTATTATTATTTTGTAATAAGCCATGGAGAACGGTGGGATTAAATAAGTTTTTTTACTTCTTCCCATTCCTTTTCAAATATGTTAATTTCATTATTATCATTTTTTATCATTGTTTTATTTTGTTTTCCATGTTTGAAATAAATTGTTAATAAAAAAAAATTAAGTTGCTGCTCAGTCTTGCTCAAGTGAACAAAAAATTATAAAATTAAAGTGTGGAACCTTAGATGAGAACAACTCAAAATAAAGAATGTGGGAGAAACTCTGACTTGTCACAAATATCATACCTTTGGTGTTTTAAATTAATTAAGTGAGCTATTTCTCTTCTTTTAATGAAGCTGTGAGCTTTGGTTTGACAATTTTTGTCTTCTGAGCCCTGTACTTCTGCACATAAAAGTGAGTAAAGAGGATGGATTGTTGGATGGATGGATGCTGATATGATGTATAACACAAGTCACATGACACAATATGTTATGGTTCAGCATAATATATGGTATGATAAGATATATGATATGATATACAATTCATTGTAGAATATGAGATACAATACACCAGATTTTAATACAGTACCATATGGATGAGCTCTGTATTTTTCTTGATTCCAGACCAAATGTAGAAAGATTGTGTTATCCATCTTGTAGTGCATTCTGTGACTCTGTTAAACATTTGCCTCAGATTTTTTATATTTTCTCTGTTGTAAAATACAATCAGTCCTTGTTTACAGTTGTGCTGCAGTGTAGATTATTGATTCTGGTATCTATAACCATCCATTGTGTAGATTACAGAAACATCACCTGCATGGTGTATTCAACCTTTCCTTTTTCCTTATATGCTTTATTATGAAGATAGGAGAGAAGATGAGATTGTAATTTGCAGTAAATCCTGTCTCCATCTTTTTATTCTGCATCTTTCTGTCACTCACAAAATAACACTGAATCTTTCTTTCAGCTAGCGTTTTAGCTCGAATAACCAGATCATAAAACATTGACTATTAATAATGTCTTGTGACTTTGATTACCTAATTTCCCTCTGGGATCAATAAAGTATTTTTGAATTGAATTGAATTGATTAATTTGCCTCTGACTCCAGTCATAGGGACAAACCACAAAACAGAGCCTGTTCAAACCTCTGCACCAGGATTCTGGACAGATATCAGATTCTGCCTGTACCTAGTACAGATTACCCAAACTTCCCCTCATGAACTATCTGTGCACTTTTACCACTGTAGTTCTTTAAAAAATGTATCTCATTTATCTTAAATCAATCTGTATCTCATTTATCTTAAATCAATCTACAGTTAAATCCAGCATGTGAAGCCTCGGCTGAGAGGATTCTCTGTGTGTTTGTTAAATTAATGATCGGGGGAGGAAGCGGGGATGGAGACCTTCATCCACATAGCCAACAGCAAAGCTCTCAACCTTGAGTTTGGATCAAACAGTACTTGGATGCAGACTGATGAAACAAGTAGTTCCGGAGCTCACAAGTCATTCAAAAACAACATGCACACGTCTACAAATACACAAGTATGACATGTGGACATTGACCTCTCAAACTGATGGAACTAATTCTTTTCACCTTGAAGTCTCTCTTGTGTAGTTATTGTGCTGTGAAATGTTCTTATTTAACTGTGTACAGCAACATGTTCATGTTGTAATATGTATTTGTGAACCTCCTGCTGCCCAGTTATGGCCATGTTCTTCAGCCTGCAGTCAGTAGGCTTTTGATGTGACTCCAAGGTTCCAGCTGGCTTTGAGGATGGAGGTCTCCCTCTTCTTGGCTAACCTTTAAAGCCTTGTGTTTGGTAATTAATGTGAAGCACCTTCAACATCCCATTACCTTGGCTGTAATAAAAAGACAAATATGTGAAAGTAGGCCTGCCATCATTTGGTGCATCATTATTTTGTCCTGGTTTTGAAAGTAAATAACAGCTATGAGCTGAATGATGAACAGTCTGGTCGTGTGCTCCTGTTAGTGCTGATTCTTTTGTCTTGTCCCTGCACACTACGCTATTATGGTGGGATAAAAATTGTATTTTGAAGCCGAGATGGAACATAATGTGCTTATCTGAGATTGATTGTTAGGCGAGGTTTAATCCCAGCAGAGGAGAGTGAAGTAACACCACAGGAGGAGACTAAAAGGACATTTTTTTGAATGAAAAACAAAGAGGAAGAACAGGGGAGGAGATGTGGCAGACAGTGTAGAAGTGTTCATTAAAAACAAAGATGCAAACCTGCACGGGTCAATATTTTCTTTTATCCCAGCAATCAGAAAGAACTGAGTATGAAGCATTTATACTGTTTTTGAGTTATTGATGTCTGTAGGCCAAACGGCTCTCCGGCTTGGTTTTATAAATCTATAAATATTAATCCCTGAGTTCTTGGGAACATTTGTGTACACCCATGTGCACAACAGCTTGTCGGCATTTTGATTGTTTCTGTTCACGTGTCAATTTTTTTCTTTTTTTTCTTTCGTTTTGTTTTTACATTTTCCATTCTACTTCAGTACAGTGTTAGATGTGTTTTGTTAAGCTGTGGGAAACTGACATGGTGCAGTTTCCATTACTGTGTCTAGAACTATAAAATGTGTTATGGCTTCCCAATTGGGTAAAACAGACCTCCCTCAAGTCATTATTATTGTTCACAACCTAAATCTGCTTAGGCTCACATGAGAAATACTGATTAATATTGTTAGATTAATAAGAAAGAAAATCTGAAGTTGTTTTTGTCCAGTTGTTTGTACATGAAGAGAAAAGGTTCAGTTCACCAATATCATCAAAATATTTCCGTTGTTCCAAAAGGGAAGTACCCACGAGATAAAATTCTGGTTTGATAACCTTTGTTGTGAACTTTGACCCTTTTCACATCTATACAAACAAAAAGATAGCTAATGTACAACAAATCTACAGTACTGTCATCTTACAGGTGGTAAAAATTAAAGACAAGTTCTATACACAGAGCTGAGAGAAAAAACACAGAAAAAAATCCACTCTGACTGACTTCCTTTTTAAAAAAAAAAAAATCAAAGATTCAAACAGCTGTCAGAAACTCAGAGGGAGAAAAAACAACATATCAGGAAATAGAATAATATGAATACAAGTGATGAATCAAAGGTTTTAAAACATGTCATGTCATTATGGATTGTCCATAACGAACACCATGTTCAAGCATAAGGGTGTCCATATGTGCTCTTGGCACCAGGACACCTTAGGCTGCAGTTCGATGATCAACTTTGTTGATGTTTCATCGGATCTGCGGCCGCATGTTTTGAACACTTGGGTGAAGAGAGGGGCGGAGCTGTCAACTGACCACTACCTGGTGGTGAGTTGGCTCCAATGGTGGGGGAGGATGCCGGTCAGACCAGGCAGACCTAACATATAATGAGGGTCTGCTGGGAACGTCTGTCAGAGTCTCATGTCAGACGAAGCTTCAACTCACACCTCCAGGGGAACTTCGAAAACATTCCAGGGGAGGTGGGGGACATTGAGTCCGAGTGGGCCATGTTCCGTGCCTCTATTGTCGAGGCGGCTTACCTGAGCTGTGGCCGTTAGGTTGTTGGTGCCTGTCGTGGCGACAACACTCGAACCCGCTGGTGGACACCGGCGGTGAGGGATGCTGTCCAGCTAAAGAAGGAGTCCTATCGAGTCTTTTTGGCCTGTGGGACTCCGGAAGCAACCGATAGGTATTGACGGTCCAAGCAGATTGCGGCTTGGGGRGTCGCTGAGGCAAAAACTTGGGTGTGGGAGGAGTTCGGAGAGGCCATGGAAAAAGACTTCCGTATGGCTTCGAGGCAATTGTGATCCACCATCCGGCATCTCAGGGGAGGAAAGCGGTTCACCACCAACACTATTTATGGTGGGGATAGTGCGCTGCTGACCTCAACTCGGGACGTTGTGGGTCAGTGGGCGGAATACTTCRAAGACCTYCTCAATCCTACYGACACGTCTTCCCATGAGGAAGCAGAGCCTGAGGACCCTGGGTCGGACTCTCCAATCTCCTGTGCCGAGGTTGCCGAGGTGGTTAAAAAGCTCCTTGGTGGCATGGTGCTGGGGGTGAAGATTTGCCTGGAGTTCCTTAAGGCTCTGGACATTGTGGGGTTGCGTTGGTTGACGCGACTCTACAGTATCGTGTGGACATTGGGGGCAGTTCCCCTGGATCGGCAGACCGGGATGGTGGTCCCCCTATGTAAAAATGGGGACCGCAGAGTGTGTTCCAACCATTGGGGGGGATCACACTTCTGAGCCTCCGTGGTAAGGTCTATTCGGGGGTTCTGGAGAGGAGGGTCTATCGGATAGTCAAATCTCAGATTCAGGAAGAGCAGTGTGGTTTTTGTCCTGGTCGTGGAACAGCAAACCAGCTCTACACCCTCAGCAGTGTCCTGGAGGGTGCAATGGGAGTTCAAACAGCCTACATGTGTTTTGTGGACTTGGAGAAGGCATTCAACTGTGTCCCTCGAGGACTCCTGTGGGGTGTACTCTGGGAGTATGGGGTACCAGGCCCATTGATACGGGCTGTTAGGTCCCTGCATGACCGGTGCCAGAGCTTAGTCCACATCGCCAGTAGTAAGTCGGACTCATTTCCGGTGATAGTTGGACTCTGCCAAGGTTGCCCTTTGTCACCGATTCTGTTCATAACTTTTATGGACAGAATTTCTAGGCACAACAAAGGTGTTTAGGGGATCCTTTTTGGTGACCTTAGGACCACATGCAGTATATGTTTTTTGTGGATGATGTGGTCCTATTGGCTTCATCAAATCGTGATTTCCAGCTCTCACTGGAGTTGTTCGCAGCTGAATGTGAAGCGGCCAGGATGAGGATCAGTGCCTCCAAATCCGAGACCATGGTCTTGAGCCGGAAACTGGTAGCGTGCCGCCTCCGGGTCAGGGAAGGAGGTCCTGCCCCAAATGGAGGAGTTTAAGTATCTCGGGGTCTTGTTCACGAATGAGGGAAGAATGGAGCGGGAGATCGACAGTCGGATTGGTGGTGCATCTGCAGTGATGCGGGTGCTGTACCGGTCTGTCGTGGTAAGGCGGGAGCTGAGCCAGAAGGCAAAGCTCTTGGTTTACCTGTCGGTCTACGTTCCTACCCTCATCTATGTTCACAAACTTTGGGTAGTGACCGAAAGAACGAGATTGCGAATACAAGCGGCCAAAATGAGTTTCCTTCACAGGGTGTCTGGGCTCTCCCTTAGAGATAGGGTGAGAAGCTCGGTCATCTGGGAGGGACTCAGAGTAGAGTCGCTGCTCCTCCACGTCGAAAGGAGCCAGTTGAGGTGGCTCGGGCATCTGGTTAGGATGCCTCCTGGACGCCTCCCTGGTGAGGTGTTTTGGGCATGTCCCACTGGGAGGCGGCCCAGGGGAAGACCCAGGAAACGCTGGATGGACTATGTTTCTTGGCTGGCCTGGGATCGCCTTTGGATCCACCTGGACAAGCTGACCCAAGTGGCTGGGGAGAGGGAAGTCTGGGTCTCGCTGCTTAGGCTGCTGCCCCCGTGACCCGATCCCGGATAAGCGGCAGAAAACAGACGAACGGACGGTGAGCGACTTGACGCACTGCAAGTGACACAAATATCGATCTACTTTAGTTTCGACATGGTCCGACACCGCTGCTATGATTTCTCCGTCATCAAGGAGATGGAAAATTCAAAGGAAAAGATAGAGCAACTGGACTTCAGTTCTGTAGCTGAGGACGTGTGGTGTTACGACGAGCTGGAAGTTATCCAAAAAGTATTGATCCAGAACTTTAGATGGATGACTGTTCTGTAGCTGAAGATGCGTGCTGCTACAAGATTTAAATTGCACGACTTAAGGTTAGTATCATTATTACTTGGATCAATCTCTAAACCCCCATCTCACAGAAGAAAAAAAATCTAATATCTAATATATACTGATATCTGATGACAAACCAAAGTAAAAACTTCAACTCCTCAAACAGCAGCTCTTATAAATACAAATTTTACAATTTCACATGTATTTAGCAATTTAACTTTTATCATTCTTTTAAATGAATTGAGCCAGCATTTTTATAATCAGTATCCAAATTATTCCACAATCTTATTCCTTTGACTGAAGTACTATTTATATATATAAACTGAATTGAATTTTCATGACATTGATAGATCTTCTCACTCCAAGCACTTTTCTCGGGCTTATCGTGACCAACCCACTGATAATTATGACACTGCTTGTACATTTGCTGTAGCTTTCTCCTATTATTTATATATCTTCCTCCATGTTTTTCCACAAATTCACTCCACAGACTGATGTGCTTGTGTTCCCTGCAGCCTGTAAACACCCCCACATGAATTCATGAAATTCATCAAACTTTGATCTTGAAATTTTTTACATTTGCTCCAAATATCCATCCTTTTGAACTCTTTTCATTGCTGTTGTTTTATTGTAGCTGTTGAGTGCTTTTGTTTGTATTTACCTCTGTCTCCTCACAGTAATTCAGATAGAAACTGTTAAGCAGTCTAATATCTAAAATGATTTTTAGTTTAGAATGTGTCCTATTTTTCACATCACTGCAATACTTGTTATGTTTTTGCTTTTAT
The DNA here is from genome assembly GCF_001266775.1 of Austrofundulus limnaeus. NCBI lineage: Eukaryota > Metazoa > Chordata > Actinopteri > Cyprinodontiformes > Rivulidae > Austrofundulus > Austrofundulus limnaeus. The sequence continues at coordinate 788,936 of NW_013952620.1, forward strand.
CTGTCCAACTCAAGCCTTATAGCAGATTTTGTGGTCTAACACCACAGCTTTATTTATCGTCAAACACATATTGTCTGAATCTTATTTCTAATTTAATTCAAGCTGCTTTAACAGAGTTTTCTCACAGTGTAGTGACAGAGCTCATTTGGTCAAAACAGATTGAAAGGTTGAGTAAAACTGTTATAATATGTCTTTGTTTTTAATCCCTTGTGTGAGCTTTGGTAAGATTTGATATTCATATTTTAACCATCCACGAGAGTTTTATTAGGGTTCTTTTTTTAAGGTTAAAACAGTTCTGTGTGTTAATTTTCAGATGGAACAAATATTAATCTGTTTCTCTTCCTGCTCTGTGTTCGTGTCAGTAGGATCGTTTACTAAATGAGCAGCTGACCATTAGTTTCCTCTAATGTGAAAATAATGTTTTCTTCCTGGAACTTGTCTGATCGATTCCTGTTTCTGACTCCATTTACATACAGTAATGGGTTTCTTTTCTGTTCTTTCATGTCCTGCTTCCCTTTTCAAATTAACTGCAGCTCGATTATGGGGGGATATTGGATTTATTGACACCAGACATTCCAAGCAGCTTGTGATAAGCACAGTAATGTTTTTAAAAATGGCTTCCTATCTGTTTCTTTTTGTCTTTGTTTTCTTTGGAACACAGTTTTTATTTGTCCCTTTTTCCCACCAACATTACCCTTGAATTGTATACTTCTGTCATCTTCTCTGTGATTCTCTTTTTCTCGTTGACACCATAAACACGACGTACTGAAGCACCAAGCTCTGATTGAAAGCTGAGGCAATGAGGCGAGCTGCAGTTCATGCATATCAAAGCAGCAGAGATGGATGTGAACCAGTCTTTCATTATAAATGTATAAATCATCTGTTTCATTTGGAACGGTGTTAGGCTTGTCATACAGGCATCTTGTGCATTTAAAGCCATATGTTTTCTTGATGTCTCAGATTTGTTCATTTATCTTAATGCCAATGTTAGGTTTAGGCTACTGAGTTTGATGTTTTTCTTTTTCATCTTTTAGGTATTAAAATAAAACCTGATCTTGTGTAAAACTACCAAAAAAGCTTTATGTTTCTTTCATTTTGTGTATGCTTTTGAAAAGGTACTACTATACGTAATGATTCAGCGTAAAGGCTCAGTTGTATTTCACCTCTTAAATGCAACATATGAAAGGGCTGGTATTGACTGCAGTTAATTTTAAAGGAAAGTTGTTCAATGATAAAAGTGAGGGATTTAATCTAACCATAGGTGAACAAAACCAAACAAAAGATTCCACATGACATTATTTATAAAATAAAAACAACCATGAGGGAAAAGCTGTGTGAAAACTGCATCTAGTCAAGATTCTCGAATTCACTGGCACCAACAGTTGCTTCTATTCTATAATGGTATTTTTGCATTAAAAGGCCCGACTTGGCCAGGCCCGGCCCAGCCATGTCTCCTGTAGCCACAGTCGGCCTGGCCTTATATGGCCTGTATTCTACCCTGGTTGTGTTAGCTTTGAGCAGAGTGCTAACTCAATGTGGGTGGAGATCTTCATCTCAAAAACTCACAAATATTTAGGTGAAGTCATTTTTTTTACAACACAATAATGGACGACATCAGGCTCATGGTACTTCTCTTCATTCTTTATATAATTAAAGACCAACTGAAACAGAGCAAGATGATATCAAATCGGCCTCAACAGCCAAGCCCCCAGATTTCTGGATTTCATAAATCAAGTTGGAGGTGGGTCTTAATTGCAAATATGCAGAACCCAGGTTAGAAACCCAGTTCGGTCTGGGCCAGGTTTTAAGATGCAAAAATGCTGAATAAGGTCATTGCTGATGTCTTCCCACTTTGATATTGTGAACACACACCTGTGTGCTCCACAGCTACAAATTGGCAAACCTCTTGCTTTTATGGAGGAAATCACACTGATGATGATCATTAATTAATGCATCTGATCAGCAGCTCCTAGATCAGGGGTCACCAATATGGTGCCCGCAGGTCGCCTGCAGACCCCTTCTGAGACGCCCGCAGGACACGTTCTAAAAATAGCACTGATCGACTGATCAGCGAAGCAGCGCTCTAATTTAAATATTAAAAAGCAACCAAAGTCACCCGTGTGCTCTTCTGAGCTTTTGTTAACAAAACACTTTCCAAATAATGTCAACAAATGCCATTGTTATCTCACGTTACACCCACAGAAAACAGGTGATTCACTCCTCCTGCGTCTCTGTGCGAGAGCCCCACACTCCAAACACACACCAGTCACAATGAAGAGCTCCAAAAGTGTTTCAAACTGGGAGCTCTGGAATCAAATGCTGCTGCACAGTTTAAAATACTTAATAATAATAATAATAAATCATCTATCTACCACTGTAAATTATGATTACAATGAGGAAAAACATTGAGCTGTAATCAGGGAGTCAAATATTCACATGTAGAAATTTATTATTAATAACACTATATATACATATATATATATATATGTATATATA
>NW_013952620.1:793883-805538 GCF_001266775.1 Austrofundulus limnaeus
TATATATACATATACATAGATGAGTCATGCCAATTTTTGTTTGTATGAAAGAAGAAGCCCTTCGTTTTACTCTGTAACCCAAAAGTAGCTCTCAGTCTCAAAAAGTTTGGTGACCTCTGTCCTAGATGATACTGAACCTTTTACATCCTGAAGAAGCAGCAAGTTGCACTTAGTTAATGACATGGTGAAATATATTGTGTGTTTTTACTCACTTGCAATTAGATTTTAATAATTTTAGAACTTGGTAAAGTCCAGATCATTTTGATCATGTCTTTAGACGACAAAACTCTAAGGTGGATATTTTTCCCCACCAGGACTGAAAACCCATTTCTCATAATATTTTAGATTCCTTTATTCCTATTGGTTAAAGTAATGTGGTCTAATTAAACTCCTTTTTGTAGGTCTTAAATGTGTCCCATTTTTGTTTGTACCCGGGGAAACACATTGTGATAAATGTGCTGCTGGCAACAGAGAATCAAAAGTAGAACATGTGAAATGACTGAATAGCCTCATCTGCAGAAAAGTGCTTTTATTATGTTCAGCCTATTTTCTTTTTGCTTCCCAAAATACATTTGCTGTTGACATGTGAGTTTGCAGAAAAATCACTTCTTTAATACATCAAGTCTGAGCCCTGCAGGGTCCAAGCATTCACCGAAGCTTTCAGCAAATGTGGACCTAATGTTGCTCTGATTGCTAAAAATATGCAGCCTATATTAGCCACAGGCACATTGCTTTGTTTTAATTATGATAAATCTTCAGTCTGATATGAGTAATTATGTCAGATTGGAGATTTATCATATCAGTAACTCATTCATCAGTGTGTGCAGCTGATGAATGAGTTAGCTTTAATTACTTATTGAAATAGCTGTAGTGTGTTGTGAACCTGCAGAGAGCTACAACAGGAGGTGGACTGGGTGTACGAGAGGGGAAGGCTGCTTTTCATTTATATTACCTGTCTTAACTAAACTGACTCACAACTTTGTGTGTATTTCACTTTAACAAAACGATGCCAGAATTCTGAGCATATTTCACCAGCAGGCAGTCCATTCACTGCTCTTATCTCCACTTCCTTCTCCAGGACAGTAAAACATTAATTTCTGCAAAACTGGTTTGAAGGAACAAGCTCCACTAATGTGGTTATAATAGCTGACTAAAATAAAATAAATAAATAAATAAAAAACTAGAAAGACAAACTGCATTTCAAAAAGATTATCCAGACACCTGCAGTGAAAAATATTATGTTAAAATAGGCAGAATCTTTACAGTGTTTAATGTTAAAAGAAATAAACTTTTTTGGAGTTATTTTATAATCATATAGTTTATTTTTATTTTTTATTTTTTTTTTGGTGATATAGCAAGAATAAAAAAAAAGGTCTTGGACAGCAGGTAGGTCAGTGTAGTACCTGCATTTGCAGAATGTGGCTTGGCAATGTCTTGCTGAAATATGCAGGAATGTTTCTAAAAAGATGTGGCTTGGATGGCAGCACATGTTGCTTTTTTCAGCATTATTGGTGCCTTCACAGATGTGCAAGTTACCCATGCCATGGGCAAAAATACATCCCCATATCATCAGCGATGCTGGCTTTTGAACTTTATGCTAACAATCAGGATTTTCCTCTTTGACATCCATGATTTCCTTAAACAATTTGAAATGTGGACTCCTCAGACTACAGGACACTTTTCCACTTTGCATCGGTCCATCTCAGATGAGCTCGGGCCCAGAGAAGCCATCAGTGTTTCTGGCTGTTGTTGATATATGGCTTTGGCTTTGCATGGCAGAGTTTTAACTTGCCCTTGTAGATGTGATGAACTGTGTTCACTCACGATGGCTTTCTGAAGTGTTCCTGAGCCCATGTGCTAATATCTGTTACAAAATGATGTTCGTTATTAATGCAGTGCCACCTGAGGGATCAAAGGTCAAGAGCATTCAATGTTGACCTTGCTGCTTACTTGCAAATATTTATCCAGATCCTCTGAATCGTTCAATGATATCAAGGACTGTAGAAGATGAAATCCCTAAATTTCTTGCAAGTGTATTTTGAGAAATTTTCTTAAACTTTTGGACTATTTGCTCATGCAGTTGTTCACAAAGTGGTGAACCTCACCCCATTCTTGCTTGTGAACAACCGAGCCTTTCAGGGATGCTGCCTTTATACTCGATCATGACACACAACTGTTTCCAGTTAAACATTGAACATTAAATATCTTACCTTTGTTTGATAGAATACAGGGTGAAAAGGATTTATAAATCAGTGTACTCTATTTTTATTTTATGTTTTAAATAAGGCACAAACTTTATTGGAATTGAGGTTGTAGAAGCTTCTGGCAGAATATGGGAGGTTCGGATTTCAGAAATGGGGGACAAAGGTCAATGACTGGGAGCTTCATGTTAAGCAAATTTGTCTTGAATTTTATTTTGGTGATTGAATAATTGTCCCTTATCTATCCACAAGTTTCTGGAAACGAGCATGTAGGCTGCCATGACAGACGCTAGCCCCGCCCACAGCCCTCCGACTATTTGGTTTTTGCGGTGCACAAGAAATTTGTTCATTCAGATAGTTATGATAAGAACAAATCCAGTTTGTTTTTGCTTTAACTGGCGGCTTTAGCAGTTCATTCACGATTTCGGGTTCAGCTTGTGTATTTGTCGGCTGCCACAACAATTGAAGAAAACTGAGAAACGCTTTAGAAACATTTTGGCTGGAACAAGTAGTAAAGGCATAGCGTCCTTCAAACTGCACTTTATGCCAATGAAGGAGGATCATAAACTATGGCTGCAGCTTTAAATATGAAAAACCCACCCAAATAAGTTTACTTGCTTTTTTCATTTTATCGACAAAAATCCCATGGATATTCACTCCGATCCAGAGCTCTATCTGGGCCAAGGCTGGCTACTGAAGGCATCTCGTTCGAGCCACTGTGAGTCAGACAGCTTCCAGCAAAATCAACTAAAACACTGAATCTGTACCTGGTGAGTTAAACTGTAAATGTGGTTTGTCCCTGTTTCACTCTTTAATTGTGCAGTTCTTTGCTTTTACTGAATGAAAGCCTGCGTCAAATGGCATTAGCATCACCGCTAGCTACTGTTAGCCTGGTTGTTTAGCATGTTATTTGCAGATAATCCTTTTTAAGTGAGAAGATAAGAGAAAATAAGAAAAGGGAAAAGAGCTGAAACTACAAATGTATGAAATATACTCAATAGGACCACAAGACACCCCCCAACATCCACACCTCCACACCCACCAATAACCACACAGATATACTGTATATATACGTACATGATGACATACTAACATTTTCACCCACATCTACATACATGCCTGTGTGTATTATGTGTACAAATGCATCCCCACACCCCCTTATGTGTTGTGAGCATGCATACCTATCCAAGGTTTCTTCAACAGAATATTTAATAGTAACTGTGAAGAGCCCAAGACCCAGCCCCCAAGACCTGAGACAGACAAAGAGGGGAGCCAGAGCCCGAGACCCCAAGAGTGACCCCGAGCACAGAGCCCCCCAGAGCCACCCACGAAGGACGAATCACCCACCCACCCCCCAGATTGGACCACAGGCGGGAACCAGAAGAGCTCCATGGGCAGCCACACGCAAGAAGCCCGGGGGCAGCAGCGACAAACCCATAGGCCTCCGCCGGAGCCCGCCGCACCAAGGAAGATCCAGGCAAGGGCACAGAGGACCGGGCCCTGAGGACCACCCCCCCCCAGGCCACGGCCCAACGGGGCCAGAGGACCCGAGCCCCCCCAGGCAGTCACTGGGCCAAGTCGACAAACGCCCAGGCGCCCAGCCCCAGACAGAGAGGGCCCCAAGCATGCCGGCAGGGAGGGGATCATCCCACCAGGGAGCAGTGCAGCAGGGACGCAAAGCACAAAAACCCAGCTGTATGACAGAGGGGGCAGTCAAAAACCCAGCCTGACAAGTAACCAATCAAACACAATCACATTCATACCATCCCACCCTCATTCTCACACTCATTCACTCAAAGACATACAATAACAACACAATCCAATCATGCTCCCGATATGTACACTACCCCCCCCCCACCCCAGGGTTCAAGACATGTACCCACCCCCCGCAGGGGGCAGTCCATGTCCAAACCCAGGAGGTAGACCCATTCTATCTGGGGTAGAGGGGCCGACAGCCAAGATCCGACCTAGGGTCCACCTGGCCAGCAGGCCAACCACCCCCCATCCCCCGCCGCGGGGAGGCCATACCCCGACCAGCCCCCGCACCCCACCGACAACCTGGCGCCTGCTGAACCCCGGCAGCCACCCCCGGACAGCGCGCCGACCGCGGCAATCAGGAGCCATGGTCAGCGGGTCCAAACGGCCCCAGGGAGCGCGGAGCAGCGGAACCTCCCCAGCAACCCTCCAGGCCCCAAACCCCCCAGCAGCCCGGGTCCCCACCCGACAGCCCACCGCCTCTCAGGACCCCACCCCCGAACCAGCAGTCGGGCAACAAGGGGGTGAGATTAATTAAGGGAAAAAAAGGGAGACCCTGACACACACACCCCTACCCTCAAATGTGCTGTTGATGTGTGGTGTTCTATAATGTAATTAAAAAGGGAAAGAAGATTTGCAGATAATCCTAACTTAAAAGAAACATTTTGCCTATGGTTTTGTAGCTGCATGCTGGCAAAACTATATAAATGGCTTAACACAAAGAGACAAAGAATTGTATCCTACAATTGCCTTAGTTCACAGTTCATTCACCTGATTGGTTAATCCACAGGGGGAAGTCAGCTGGCTCCTCATGGATCTCCCTGATTTGTTCCAAAACTTCCCACCAACAAGACTCATCTAATAGTCCGACAGGTTGCCTTTCTTCTTCCGGAAATAAGAAACATCAGACTTTTGTCACGTGTCTCCTTTGGTTGAACTAAATCTATTCATTCTATTCATCAAGTTAGAGCTTTAGTATGAAACACATTCATTTAATATCCAGAGGTTTAGCATTTCATAAACACATTTATAAAAACATTTCATCCTTCGTGAGATATATACAAATGTCTAATTTAATACTTGTTTAATACAAAAATATATGGATAATTGTATATGCGGCATAGAAAAGAAAGATTCAAAATATCTTCACACTTTACACAAAGGCAGGCTGTGCATTTTACATTGGTTACTCTGTTGGTTTGTGTGTTCCTCAGTTTGGGTTTATACACCATGACTGTCAGTTTTGGTGTTGCATGCTTGTTTATTACCCACAACGTCTGTTGTTTTTGCTACCACACCATTTTTTTGTTTTTGTTTGCTTAATAAATCCTTTTTACTTTGGAAACCTCTGAGTTCAGGATGACCTGTCTGCACTTTGCGTCTTGAACTAACTTAACCCATGGCATTAGGTTATTATCTGTAAAACTGCCTGGGTGAAGTAAACAGACTTGAGGAGTTAATAAAAATCATCAAACTTTATAAGTTAAAAAGCTTTTCAAAAGTTTTACCGAAAAAACTTCCAGAAACAAAAGCACTCTGAACACATATGCAGAGCTGTTGAGTGAAGCTTGAACAAATTATGTAACCGTGTTTCTAATCTGCAATGAATTTCATTTGATCCTTTACAACCTTTTTATCTCTGCAAACATCTCTCCATTTGTCAAACTTTATCTCCCTTCTGTCATTTCTCCCAAACTTTGTGTCTCTCTCTTGTTTACCCAGTCTCCCACACATTCTTCACCGTGTCTTTTCGCACTCGGTAGGTTTTCTCACCACCCTCATTGCTCCAAATTCATTCCTATTTCAGTTCACTACCACTGATTGAGAACAAACAAAAAAAAAGTTTAAATGAGAGTCAGTGGCATCATAACCATCCTGGTGGATGTGCCTGTGATCCCTCTGAGCTCCAACAGGTGAAAACATAGATAAACAGCTGGACACAGTATAAACCCATCTGCTGTGAAAGACACAGGTAAGTAATATAGACAAGTAGAGCTTTTAGTTGGGTAGACAACTATACTTGAGAGTATGTGATGTTCCAACAAAGGTCAGATCATCTCAGCAGCCTTATCAATCCCAGTAACTTCCGTCCATTATTAGTACCATCTTGAATCCCTGTAAAACAAAGAGCAAATGCTGTTTCATTGTGTGGCACTGATATTTATCTTCCTGCTGCCCAGCATCAAATGATCAGTCCTAAACCAACAACAGCTTTACGTTTTGCTGTTTCAGTTTATCATAGTTGACCTGAAGGGGATTATTGTTTTCAGAAAAAATGGCTTCTGTTAGTAAAGGAACCATCTCTAAAGAGTGGAAGTCTGATGTTACTGAGTCTGTTTTACCACAAAGCAGAGAACCCATCTGCCACAGCACGCAACTGATGACATTTAAAATTATAGTAATGTAGAGAAGAACAGGGGGTTTGAAGGTGATACTATCTCCACTGTGAAGTGTACAATCTGACCTTTTGTTTCAGAGATAAAATCTTGTCCCACAGGATTTACTATAAGGTTTTATGCCAAATGTAACTCAAACACAGCTCGTTCAAAGGGGCTAAGATTCTGTCGATTATTGCCACCTATACAATCAGCAAATGTATATTAAATATATTTTTTATTAAATTAATTTTACCCTAACATTGTTGAACAGGTCTTACATAAAGTCTATTCATTCATTTTCTGCCTCTTATCTTTGACTGGGTTGTGAACACAACAGGTTTAAAAGAAAACAGACACACCTCTCTAGTGAAAATTTGTTTTCAGTTGGTTTAATAAAACAAACTGATTATTTCATAAAGTTCCATCTAGATTCAAAATCCCACTAAAAACTTGTATACTATGTTTCCATATTGATACAAGACTGTATGCAATTTAAAAATATATAGTTGAAACCAAATGTTTACATATACAAGAATTCCTATCCTATTCCTACCGCCCCCCCAACCCAAAAAAATTTAAATAAATAAATTGAGAACAACATCTCTCTAGATTTTTTTTTACTACTTCGTTTAAATTTGTTCGGCCATAATGATCACCTTTACATTTTGAGGAAAAGTGGGATCCATGCAAGCCTGGCAACACTAAACTGTAAATTGTGAGGGTGTTAGCATCATGGGTTTGTTTCTGGTGACATTTGGGGGCAATTTTAAGACAAAATGCCTACCTTTGTGGACAACTGGTGCATTTGGGAACAAAAGTCGAATCCCCATTTGGTTTAAATGTCATTGGTGGGCTGTGGGTTGGGTTTAGGACCAAGGTGTGAATTGAGTTTAGGTTAGTTTTAGGGTCAGGGAGGTACTTGTGAGGTTAGCCTTAGGGTTTGTGGTCAGGGTTAGGCCGTAGAAATGTAATGGAAGTCAATGGAATGTCCCCAAATGTATAGCTGGGCGAACCTGTGTGTTGTGGATGTATTTTACTACCAGTGGTACTTAAAGGAGACCAATTATGGGTCCTAGAAATTTTTATGGTATGTCTGTGGGCTATCCAGACCATGTTCATTCAATTTAATGCACAAAATAATTGTCAGATAATAAAATTTCCCATTTTCTAGTTCTGCCTGCTCTGACTTCCGTTCAGAAGAGCTGTTTATGTTAATGAGCTCTGTTGGTAACGCCCTCCAAAAATCTGTTGACATTAACTCATTAACTAATAGCAGGAGTTCCGTTGTGCAGCCATATGAGAGACCCAGAGGCAGAGTCGTGGTCGCAGCTTCTTCTTTTTTCCTCGCCCTCCTCTGCTCTGCGCTCACTCTGCATGCTGTTACCAGAGCAGGGAGCAGCAGCGGTCAAAATACCTCAGAAACTCGAACAAATAGGCTTTAACAAGGCTTCAATAAGCTAAACAATAGAGGTACATGAGAAAATGTGTTCATAACAAATGAAAATAAATAATTAAATTGCATATGTCCATGCCAGTCTCAAACCCTGGTCTCCCACTCTCTCGTCCAACATTCTACCCATTGCCCTACTGAAGGCTTGTTGTGAAATGAGCTGCGCAATTCACAACAACAACCGTGACGGCTTTTTATACTGAGGAGGTGGAGCCTCACCCGGGGGTTGCTAGGTAAGGGGCTGAACGCAGGTTCCGGTGGGTTGTTGTACGGCTTGTGACATCACAAAATGACGGAAGTATAAAACTTGTCGTTAATATACATTAAAAATACATTTACTTACATTAAATATGCCCCTGGGTGCATTTCTTTGGTCCTAGGACTGTTTTTAAAGAAGTACATACCCAAAGTTGAGTAAAAAATACTTTAAAAATTGACGTTTGCATAATAGGTCCCCTTTAAGAATTTTACAGAATCATGGAAAAAGAACATTATGTGAAAAATACTGAAGCAATAGCTAAAGATATCCGCCAGGGAGATACAACTTGGACACAAATGGGTCTTCCAAATTAACATTGACCTTAACGTATGGACAAACGTGTACCAGGTACAACAACAGTTTATGTTTTGGAGCAGGCGTCACAAAAACCTAACTTTAGTCCCATAGAAAATTAGTGTGCAGAGCTGAAAAAGTGCAGCCTAACCTGACTCAGTTACTACAGTTCTGACAGTTTGTACAGTTCAAAAGCAATGCCAACTAGTTGTATGTAAACATCTGTTTTCAGTCATTATAAATCTAAACATAGAAGTAGTTTTCTTAATTGGTTTTATAACTAGAGACTGATATTCATTTTTATTTCTAATATGCTGGTTTGTTTCTACCTCCTAATAGCACCTAGTGTGATTTAAAAAGGTGTCACTGTGAACGCCCAGTGAAGATGAAGCAGCAGCTAATCCCACTCAGTTCAGGACAAACACAGGCTCCACATTTGCTCTTTTTCTTGTCAGCTTCGACTGTCTATTTCACAGTGAGTCATCTTTCCTGTGACACATTTTTTTACGCACCTCTAGCAATCACAGTTACCAGTGGAGGTGTCACATTCTGTTTTATTTTCTTCTCTGAGGCTGCATCTTTTTCATGTGCGACAGTCAGCCTTGGTGTAAGTCCCCAGTACAGAAGAGACAGGAAAAGATAACACACAATGTGTTTCTTTGAAAAAAAAAACAATACATGTTGCCTGTTAATTATATAAATAGGGACCTGTAACACGTGAATTGAAGTGAAATAATGTTTTATTTATAGTTTTTGACTTGTACGTTTCAGGAAGTGAGTGTATATTCTAGCTGCTATTGAGCTTGCTATTGAGGATGTTAATGTTATTGTTAAGTATTTCAATTATGCCTTTGGTGCTTAGCTCTTACTATGATGTCATCATAATGAGACTAAATCAACCACTAACGCTGTTAACGTGTAAAATTTTATTTTTACGTTTGGATTCTCACATTTAGATTTAGGATTTAATATTTGCATGTATTATTCAACATTTCATTTTAACATAAAAAAGTAAAGCAGATTTAACTGATAAAAAAATTGGATTTATCATGTTCACATTAAAAAGTGATTTGATAATTGTGACTATAGTACAGTCTGACTTATTGACACTGTGTACAGTATTTTCTGCAGGTTTTTATTTTATTTATTCATTTATTTTTTGGTAAATGCATAAAGCATCCAAAGGTAAATCTACAAACCAGAGGAGATGTCACAATGGTTGCATAGAGCTGGGAAGTTGCACTTTCACATAAGGCCAGAGAATGAAAAGAAAAGAAGTGTAGAAGTCATAGAAACTATGGGGCAGGAAGGAGGAAAGATTAGTGAGGATGAAGTTTGGAAACCTTTGAAGAAGATGAAGAGGAAGACAGTTGTACCTGATGACATACCAGTGCTGGTGAAGAAATGTCTAAAAGAGATGACATTGAGGTTTTGACTCAATATGCAGGTGTAGATTCAGTCATCCAGGACATGGTGAATCCATGCCGATTAGACTGAAACTACTCGCCCCTCACAATGAAGAGTCATTAGGCTCTATGTTTGTCATAATGTTCAGTTTTTCTTTAACATATAAAAAAGACAACTTTGTAGCTTTTACTGGTTTAGAAACCTGACCTGATGGGACTTTTACTGACAGTAACATCAACACTGGATATTGGAAGATGGAAACTTCAGGCTGCTTGGTGTTTTATTTTGGAACATAAATCAAAATTGCATCAGCTGAAGCTACAAATCCCCCCAGACTCTCTGGAAAGGTGGTTTAATGGAGTTTTGGTAGCTGGCAGGACTGTGTGTTAGATAAATGATGTGTTTGGACATCAAATTGTTCTCTCATCATGTTGAATTGCTGAGGAGAACATGGGATATAGCATGTTGACTGAACAGCTGCTCACACTGAGGACTGAAATGTCCGATAGACCAATTTTACACGTCTGCATTTGTCCACTGGAAATAACTAGGACAGATAGCACAAATTCACAACACTGCTGCACTTTGCTCATAGGATTTGGCAACATACTGAGGGCAAAAAGAGATTTACAAGTGATTTCAGTAATTCTGTACAACCTTTTCTTTATTTCCACTCACTTTTGATTGAGGCTAAACTAAAATGTAAACACAGGAAATGCAACAAAAACATGAGGAACTAGACATGGGTTTTTACGATGTAAAAACAAATGTGCATTGCCTTGTAGCATGTTATTGCAGCATGGCTTTGCCTGCAGCAGTGGACTTGCAGAATGAACTGTGACCAAGTTCAAATGTGTTTTCCAGCTTGTGCTTGTCAAGTCAGCAGGTGTTTGTAATAAGGGTAATTGTGTGAAAATATGAAGTTTGTAGAGATTTTCTGTTAAAGTTGCTGTTGTTGGGTTTCATACCCTGATCTCCCACATGAGAGCCCATGGCATTAACCATGAGACCATTGGAGCTGTGGTAGAGAAAGAGGCCAGGGTTTGGTTTGTATGTGTGCAGAAAGAAGCCACATTGCCAATGTAATGGTTGTCACTAATTTAAAATATATTACAACAATAAAGCAATATAAGGACAATATTATAGTAAAATATCAAAATACAATAATATTAGTATTGTAAACACTGAACTATTGAGATTAAATATTATTAAACTATGGTGCAGTACTGGGTGGATACAGCAGGGGCAGTATTGGACCAATACAAGGCTCCATTGACTCCCATTATATGATTTTAAACATTAATATTTCAAAAACTATAAGTTGTACAGGCACCAAAAGGCATAGCCATCATTTGGCACGGGTGCTTTACAAATATAAATTACAATGGCAGCTCTAGGAGAAAGTATGCAGGAGGAGAAGTGTGCCAAAATGGAGATGACTTGGATGGGAAATGAATCACAATAGTGTGCATTGCATTGGCAATGCACACTGATAACTGGAAGTGAAAACAGGTTGGACTCTTCATCCCTGATAATCAATAAAGGTTTAGGCATTTGAAAAAGGAAGCTGATCCACACATCTTTGCTTGGAATGTTTTTTTCCAGCAACACAAAAATGTATGAAAAATTTTTTAAATTATTTTTAAAATCTGGTAGTGCAATTTGTGGCTGCACAGATTTCTGGTCGCAAACACTCTAAAAAATAAACTAAATTAAAGCTCCGCGGAGCCTCAAGCGGCCCTCGCAGCTAGCGCTGCTCCGGCCTATAGCCACCGCGGGGGTACCAGCACCGCCACCCGCCCGCCACCGCCGACGCTCGCTCGCCATCCTCCATGCGATCTGCATGGATGCCTTTGGCTGAGCTCCCTGGCGATGCACCAAAAATCTGGAGCAGATTGGGCCATGTAGAGA
>NW_013952620.1:807799-814972 GCF_001266775.1 Austrofundulus limnaeus
GTGTGTGTGTGTGTGTGTGTGTGTGTGTGTGTGTTTTTGTTACCTAGAGTGGGTGAATTTTGACCATTTTCCCAGTACATATATAGCAATGAGAGGACCCACTCATCCTTATGGGGACAAAAACCCTGTCCCCATCAAGGGAAATACTGTTGGGGGTGTCGGGGTTATTTTTTTGGGCATTTTCCTTTTACATACTGCCTGGTGGGGACCCACTGCTCCTAATGGGGACAAAAGTCTGGTCCCCATTGGCAGAGATACCAGTTGTGGGTCAGGGGTGAGGTTTTGGACCAAGGTGTGATTTGAGTTTAGGTTAGTTTTAGGGTCAGGTTAGTTTTAGGGTAAATGGTCCGGGTTAGGCTGTAGTCAATGCAAAGTCCCCACGAGTATAGAAGAACAAACACATGTGTGCACAGTCTTCATGGATAAACTATGTTTCTAGACTTAAAGCCACCCCCAAATGACCTCCAACTTGTCTCATCAGCAGCCTCTCTGTGCTTCAATGAGGGTCTCATGAATCCATAAACTCTGGGAGAAATACAAACAGAAGCAAGGGTGAGGAGGAGGAGATGAGCTGTAGAAGATGATGAAGGTGAGATTTGACAGGTAGGAATAATTCATCACAGAATAATAAGCTATAAAACATCTCAATGACACTGTGTTGTGCTTCAATAGAAAGAGTTTGATATGTGGGGATGTGAGAATAGCTTTAGCCTTCCCTATAATAAAAGTAAATCAATAAACTTCACGTGAAGCACATCTAAAAAGTTGGAACTTGCAGTTTAACTTGGTATAAAAAGAAAAAAAAATGAAAATGTTTGTGTTCCTGTTGAAATGTAAGGCAAAAGATCTGGTTAGTCACCTCTGGGTAAAATGACTTGACATCTTTATGCTAAATTATTTTAATGGTTTAGTATTTTGTTTGGATTTATGAGTTTTTAGTTTTGTTTGAAATCAAAGACATTGTGTATCTAATTCATTGAAGAATCTGCTGACTGAGCTCCGAAACACTTAAAACATACACCAAAAATATTTACTTGTTTAGCACAGTGGCCGTTGGTTGAAGTTTCAGTCAGTTTATGACAGCATACAGGTTGTAGTTCTGTTTTTTTCTCCACATCAGGAGAAAAGCATGCAAGTTACAGTTGCTCCACTGCAGCCTTACTGCTCTATAAATCTACTTATGGAAGTGGTCACAAGAAAGCTGACAGTTTGATTGAGACCTAGCTTTTAAACTCATAGCTTCACCACCCTTTTTTGCATACTTCCTTCTGGGCCATCATCCAGCTGCCCATCTATTGCACTTATTGATTTTGGGATGAAGATTGTGTGGTTTCTGTTGCTTTGTCATTGCTTGTGGTTTCTGTTGAGATGGTTTTGTCTCAATTTTTTGATTCTTTTTTGGTCAGTGACAGTTCTCCTGATCTCTAGTTGTTTATTTTGTCATTTTACATGAAATACACAATGAAACAATAGCTTGTTCAGTGATGTTTGTTTTACTAAGGAATCAGCAGGCTTGCCACCTGAGGAATGAAGCTGTTGCAAATTCTGGTTGCTACTTTGAAAACATACCAGTCTTGTCTTCCAGATGGTAGGAAGGTTCAACAACTTGTGGATGGTGTGTAAGGGGTCTTTCACAACACTTTCTTTCTCCAAGGAGGGCAGTGAAACTTGATGACTATCTTAGCCATTTTCATCACACAAGGCAGCGTCTTCCTGTCAGCTAAACTGCTGGAACCAGGAAGTGATGCAGCTGGTCAGGACTCTTTTTATGTATCCTTGTAAAAGGTTGAGCGGGTGGTAGAGAGATTGTGGACTTGTTTTAACAGCAGCTCACTTTTTGTTTCACCTCATATCTGAAAAATGTCTCATCATCATTGCTGATGATTCACCACTGTGGTGTCCTCATAAAATGGTAAATGCAAGTATTTGCTGTACTACAAAAGGTACAGGCCTGAAGCAATCCACTGCTCAGTCTGGTACTATCAAAGACCTGAACTTATATTGATTGGTGGGGTGTCTATTAGGGTTCATAATACCTGGCATTTATCATGTAGGTTTACCCATATTGAGTCAATACTTACTCTTCAAATCAACATGTGTATGAGTGATTTAACACAAATATCCCAGACAACCTTCTAATGAAAATTGTTTATTTTATTAAAGACTCGAAAATGCACGAAATGACCAAAAACTTAAAATATGGGAGCTTACTTAAAGTTAAATGCATCCCCATATAAAATAAACCAGTTTGGGCACTTAAAATTTTTTTAGGTCTTAAGTGCCTCGTTTTAACCAGGGGCTACATGCTGTTTGTGCATCCTGACTCCAAAATACTTCACACTACAAACATTCACCCATTCGCACACTGATTATGGTAAGCTACATTGTAGCCACAGCTGCTCTGGGGCACAATGACAGAGGTGAGGCTGCCATGCACTGGTGCCATCAGACCCTCAGACCACCATCAGTAGGCAAGATGAGTGAACAGTCTTACCTAAGGACACAACTGAGACAGCTGGGGGATCAAACTGGCAGCCTGTCGATTACAGGATGACACCCATAGCCACTCCTTCACAAACTGACCCTATCATCAGACGTGTCAGTATAGCATAGGACTGAGTACACAGCCCTGAGGGACTCCTGTGCTCATTATGATGAAGCAGTGAGACCTCAGTGTGAACTGTTGGGGGGTGACAGTGATAAAGGATGATGAGAACATATTGTTCTAGCATCATCTGTTAACCACTTGGTATGATGAACAAATAGAAAGAAGTTCAGAAAGGGTGTGCATTATTGTGACCATTTTCACCTGCTACCCATTTTTTTAAATTAGGGGTAGGAGTGTGTGGGGGACTTTAAACCATGTTTGACACTCCCAGAAATAAGACAAATGTATGTACTATTGAAAAATTACAGTTTATTATTTTTGTCATTAATTAAAATCTACATATCGCAAGTAATCACTACATGATTATCACTACATACTACACAATCACCACAACGGCAACAGTAAGTTGGAGAGAGATGTAAAATATGTCCGTAAAAAAGCACCAGTTAATTCTGCAGTCTTTGAACACATTATTGTGGCAGTTGTAATGAAAATAGGAGGACACAGTAAAACTTAAACTTTATTACAATAACTGTGAAGTGGCCATTGAACAATATTGTTTTGTGCCATATTGCCTGAATTGTATCCTGTTATTATTTTAACAGTTTCTTCTGTCCTATGTGCTCACTAGGGCCCTCTAGCAACAAGAAGTAATAACAGCAACATACAGTAACTTAACTGAGTGCTGTGTATGTCTTAGTACACAACATCTTCCAAACAAACATTCTCATTCTTTGATTGAATGAGGGGGGAAATGCACGCTTTTAGCATAATGGACATGTTTTAGTGGATCTCTCACATAAATGCAAAGTATCACCAAATATGATGATTGGCTTTGGCTTCGCCTGCACAGTGGTAGGTAATGAGAACAGTGTGTTGTCTGTTCTAAAGTGCTAACTTTCGACAGTCTGAAGCCTAACAAACTAAGACATCACTTGGAGGCAACACGTCCAGAGTACAAAGACTAAAGCTGAATCTGTGCCGGCAATTAACTCATAATGCTCATTTAAAGTTGCCTACAGAGTGGCACAGTGTAAAAGGTTGTTCACAAATGTGAGGAATAAATACTTCCCTGCACTATGAATATGTTTTTAACTATGATGACCAATGTCATCACCACAGTGAACTACATCAAAACACGACCTGTCAAAGCTTGGATTTTTTTCAACTCTGTGCGATGTAATGGGGTCCGGTGAGTTACATGGTAAGGTGATGTCCAGGGTCTTTGTCCTGTGAGATGAGATTTGCATCGTTTTAGAGAAGAAGGGCAGTAATCTTGCCTATAAATTTCACTGTAACAAGTTCCTCATGAAACTTGCATACTGAATTTGCAGATGCAGAGCACAAACACACACCTCCCGCATCTGGCAGAAAGTCACATCATCAGAAAACATCAAATGTGACAGCACCGAGTGAAAGATGGAAACGTGGACTCATTTGAGAATTTAAAATCATTCACTGAAGGCAACAAGCTGCAGAACACAGTGATCTCATACATAAAAGCACACGTCTCTGCCCTTCAGAAACACTTTCTTAAATATTTCCTGGTTCAGCATTCCAAAGAATATGACTGGATCCGTGACCCCTTCAGTGCAACACCACCTGCTGATTTCAGCACATCAGAGGAGGAGCAGTCATTTCTGATTCAACATTGAGACTGCAGTTTAAGAAAAAGACATTGGTTGAATTTTGGATTGAACAGAACAAAATTTACCCACAGCTAGGCAAGAGAGTCTTGGCCATACTTCTTAATTTTGGAACATCCTGCTTATGTGAGAGTTTTTCAGCTCTGGCCTCAATTAAGAGAAAATACAGATCAAAGCTGGACACTGAAAATGAGCACAGAGTAGCAGTCTCCCATTTGAGAAGATCCGCAGCAACCAGCAGGCTCACACCAGTCACTGAAAATATGTGAGGATTAAATGTTTAATCTTTACTCAACAAACCTTTATTTATTTCCTCTCAGGGTGTTTTTCATGTTTTTAAACCCCTTTTGTGCAGAGAAATCTGTAAAAAAGTTTTAGTGATAGAAATGTTGAAACTTTTTACGAAGTGTAAAAAAATGTTACACCCAAAATACGTACTGTTGGAAGGTGGTTTTTTTTTTCGTATTTAAAAGAGGTTGCACTGGATTGCAGTCTGTAATATGTTTCAGTTCACTTTTATTAGTTCAATTGTAAAAAAAAAGAATAAAAATATTTAGGAATAAGAATAATCTTGTACAGGTTTGAAGTGGTGTAGCTTTGTGTTGTAATCACAATTTATTGAAGTTTCACAAATCAAATAAAGGTTTCACAAATCACAAACTTTGTTTTAAATATTCTGCAATTAGTATAGAATAATCTAGCCCAGGTTTGACATGTCTAAGTGTAATATTCTGTGTGTTTCGGTTTGATTATTTTCTGTGGTTCTTTGTGTTACTTCTGTTATCCTTGTGTACATATTAGTTTGGTTCTTTCCTAATGTCTCTGCTTCCATGTGACATGTCTCTGTTTACCCTCAGTCATCTCCTCAGTACTCTTCCACTCTCACCTGTTGTCACTTCAAATCAGCTCAGCTGCTTTTCATGTCTGATCAGCCTAGTTCTATTTAACTGGTTTCTCTCCATCACTCCCTTGTTGGATCACTGCTTGATGTTATAAGTTGCTTGTGCTCTGTTGTCCCAGGTCCTCCCAGCTTCCCAGGTTTTTTGCAAGTTGTTTTGTATTAATAGTACTCGTATTTTACCTTCCATGTCCTTCGTGATGTCTACACTCTGCATCAAATCCAACGGCAACCCCTACATTTAGGTATTTCATTTTATAAACTAAAGCAAATAAAATATGCTAAAAGTGAAAAATTAAATGGAACCACCCTTTAAACATTTCCCAAATTGGAAGCTGCAATCGGAAACCAACTTCAGCTTGTCTGAGCCATGCATAGCAGTTTTTATTTTTAAGAGTGGGCCAACCATCTCCTCGGCCTCCCTAGTGGTGTGGTGTGGGGCAAGACTATGGCAAAGAGCCTCGTTTGTCTTCTGAAAAAGTAGGGACAGAACACGTTTCAGTCCCGGCGGAATTTTAAATGACTCATTAGCTACGTTTACATGGATATAAGTAATCGGATTAAATGGCCTTTCAGAATAAAAATGCGCCATGTAAACACCCCATTCAGATTATTCTGACCCGATTCAGCTCGATTCAAATGAATTTGTAAACAGAATGAGAGAGGTGGTTTGTGCTGATTGATAATCCATCAAACGACATACATGTAAACAATTAATCTGAACATCTTATTCTGATGGTGGAAATCTAGCCCGGCTCTTGCCTTCTTACGTAGTTCCGCTCAATTCTAGTTTCCCTTCACTGCTCTGTCTGGGATTTCTCCCATAGACAAGGTGCATGTAAAGGTGCATGCAAACACTCGTCATGATCGGATTGTGCCCATGTAAACGATACATTCCGATAATTTAATCTGAATGCATTTCAATCCGATAAAAAAATTGTGCATGTAAACATAGCTATTAAAACAAACAGAAAAGAAAAAAACATTATTTTTGTGCTGGTTGTTGGCAAACAAAATAGTAAAACAAAGTCTTTTTATTTTTTTAATGCAATGACATGTTAAATACAGTAATATGTAGTATACAAGCTAAACCAAAACTATAAAGACTTTTTTATTTATTTACTTGTAATGTTTTTCTAATAATACTGAATTTTATGAAGTTATACTGTGAAAAACAACTGAAGGCATGTGATATAAAACATATCACCATTGTAGAGTAGACCATAAACTAGAACTTCTCATTTCACAGCTATTTATGCAGACTACAGTACTGTGAAGATGTGCATTTTGCTATTTTTTTGTGTTTCCCTGTGTTTCCACCCTCCAGTTATCCTCAGCCTAATTTCTAGTCAATTATCAGTTAATCATCCTCACCTGCTCAGTCATCCCCAATCAATCCTGCCACTAGGTGTTCATCATTTCTGATTGTATATATACTGGTCTTTTACTCCACACCCTCACTGGCTCATTGTTTGGTTTACCCAACTGTTATGTTTCTCCCTTGTTGTCATTGTTATTTAGTTTTTGCTGCCTTGACAGCTTTTTTTAATTTTTGTTAAAATAAACATTTTTCTTACTAAAACTCTTACCTCCGTCCGGATTTGGGTTCTTCTCCTAGTCAAAACTTAACAGAATGAGCCAGTCAGCTACAGGACCCACCGGGAGAAAGAGTTTCTTCAAGTTCATGGAGGAAAACCGCTTTTTGTTTCCATCTTACGAACGGGGAAGGAGACCGACTGGGAGCGTGCACAGGACTCAGCAAGTCCAACACCAGACCTCCATCCGAGTGGGTGGTTTTCGGACTGCACCAGCCTAGCTCCCTCAGAGATGTGAGCACTGGAGTCCTGAAATCGAGGTCGTACCATCGCCTCTTCTGGTGGAGGAAGAGGAGCAAGAATGGATGCAGCTCCAGGGGAGTCGCCTGGCCTTCAGGTCCGCGCCTCCATCTCGCTCCCCTACATCCCAACCCATTCTCACTCCCAAGTCGTCACATATTGACGCTTTTCCAAGGTTCCCTCTAC
>NW_013952620.1:815311-828015 GCF_001266775.1 Austrofundulus limnaeus
CCCTCGACCCAAAGACCCCTGGTGGCGCAACCCGGAAAAGCCGCGGGCGTCAAGGAGTGACGCGAGGGGGGCACCTGATGCATCAAAATAAGACGCAGAGGGAACCTTACCTTAAGCGTCAATATGTGACGACTTGGGAGTGAGAATGTGTAGTACATCCAGCTCTTCCCAGCACAGCCGCCGCCGGCAGAGAAAAGCGGCGGTACTTCCTGAACCAGAATATGATCCGGACTTTGATCCCGAGCTCGAGTTGTGCTGTCCTGAGTACCTTGGCTACTGCTCTCCTGGGCCGATAAAGTTCCCAACTTCAGTGCCGTCTCTTTTTCTCCCGCCAGCGTTCCCCCCACCCCACCCCCACACCCCCCTGAGACGGTCCCGAACACCTCCTCCAGCGTCACCTCTGAGAAGGGTCCCCGACACCGCCTCCTCCTGTACCATGTCCGAGGAAGTCCCGGACGCCTCTCACCCCTGTGCCTCCTCCGAGAGGTCCCATATACTGGTCTTTTACTCCACACCCTCACTGGCTCATTGTTTGGTTTACCCAACTGTTATGTTTCTCCCTTGTTGTCATTGTTATTTAGTTTTTGCTGCCTTGACAGCTTTTTTGTTTGTTTTTTGTTAAAATAAACATTTTTCTTAATAAAACTCTTACCTCCATCCGGATTTGGGTTCTTCTCCTAGTCAAAACTTAACTACACGAGCGGCCTATATGGTCTACATAAAGTGTGGCCAACGTAGGGTGCAGCATAGGTGGGCTGCAATGATTGAATTGACACACAGCAGTTCTCTTGTACAGACCACATTCTCTGTCATCCCCACACTTGGCCGTGTCTCTTGGCACCACCCACTTTTTTTGAAAATTTTCAAATTTGCCTGGGGGCAGGGTTCTGCTTTCACAGGGAAGTTAGTCACACCTTAAAAAGTGTCCTCAGTAGTGTAGACAGGGGCTATCCACAGGTTTCTGTAAATGTGTATGAAGGCTGCCATGACAGACCGCTCCTTCCATCCTCTGGTTTAATATTTCCGACAAAGCGAGAACCAGAAATTCATTCATTCAGAGAGTCCTTCATTGGTTATGATAACTGTCATGGAAAATATCAACTAAGGCAGAAACACGTGAATAATGAAAAGTGCACTGTGTGATTTTCGGTCGTCAGATTTAATAAGGTTCGCGTAAGATGAGTGGCAACCAGACAGAGAGAATCAGTAGCTCAGTCAAGTCACCACTGGCTAGCAACAGACAGGAAATGCATTTTATACTTCCGGGCAGAGTCTGTGAACAGCAAATAAGAGCATGCCAAATGGTAGAGAGATATCAAATGACCAAAGAAAGGATTACAAGTTACACAGGCAATATGAAATGAGAGCAAGGTCCGTAGACATCAAATGGCGTTTTTAAGAATCATGAGAACAGAATATACAAATGTAGCAATCAGAGAGATACAGAACAGAATATATCAAGGTAATGTGAACTTAGCAGTTATGGTGCGTTCACACCGAACGCGATTTCAGCTTCAAAATCGCAGCCAACGCTGAAGTTTGAAGCTYGTGCACTTTGAGGTCAGACGCAGGACAGTTGTTGAAGCGCCGCACGGCGACAGCCGCCCCGCCCCTCCCTCCTCTGTCGGGCTCTGTTTAATGTCGGACGAGGAAGTGGCTTTGCTTTAATTTACAGACAGCCAGAACGTGTCACGTTCATCAGATAATTAATTCATAATTAATTCACCAGATAATTCAGAGAAGAGGCTCACAGCTGCTTTCAGGACTACTTTTTTCAGTCTGATGAGTCGCTGTCACGCATTGCTGCGGATCAGGACACGACTGCAGGCACTCATTTTAGCTAAAGAGCTCCGCTCCGTCTGTTTCAGGTTAGTGGACCTCATTCAGTAAACTGTCCCGTCGGGAAATATGTCGCTACGTCACACAGTGGAGTCTCTCTGATTGGTTGACGCTGCGCGTCGAGCTGCAAAAGTTCAGATTTTCTAACTTCAGCGATTTGGACGATCTGAGCGTTCGACGCTCAGATCGTCCAAATCGTCCAAATCGCGCTGCTCTAATCGCGCTTGAGGCGCCGCAGAACTTCCCGACGTTGCTTGAAGCGCCTCCACCATAGACTTTGCATGTAAACCTGCTGCTCCTGACGCTGAAATCGCGTTTGGTGTGAACGCACCATTAGGCAGGATTATATAATATATTTCCACAACAATAACAATACCAGTTTGTTTTTGCTTTAATTGGCCGTTTGAGCAGTTCAATCAGGAGTTTGGGTTCAACTTGTGCTTTTGCCGGCTACCACAACGATTCAAGAAATTTAAGAAATTCTTTAGAAACTTTTTCCCTGGAACAGGTACAGTAGAAGTAGGAAAGGCATGTCCCTGCCCAATGCCCTACGCACTGCACTTTATGCCGACAAAGGAGGAACGTAAACTAACGTGGCTGGCAGCTTTAAAACTCAGCAATCTCTGCTTTAACTTTCCTTTTGAAGTTCCTAACTTTCGGTAATGAGAAGACACATTGACGCTTGTTAGATTTTTGTGTAGTATAGCTGCTTTGATATTGTTGCATTGGAAACTCCATGATTTATTTGTTTGAAAGGATCCGTTTGTAAAAATCTGTAGTTTGTGTCAGTAAGTTTTAGTGTAAATGACCTCAGAGGTGAAGAAGGTTTTGGCTACTGGAACATTTGTAATTGTAGCTACAAGCTACAATGATTACACAATAAGGTCTTTTGGTTCTTGTGATAAAATAGACGGCTGAACACAGTTCTTAGCCTGGAGTTAATGAGGTCTCACCAGAGTCAACATGAAGACATTAACCAGCTGCATTATACTGTTCTCTGAGGAAGAATAAGCTCTCTGCTGTCTTCAGTTTTTCTTCTACCCACTGATCTCCCCTCAACCCCACCCCTCCTGTCCTCCTTTCTGTGGTTAGCACTATATGAACAAGCCCTGTTTAGCCCCTTTTGTCACTGCTGTGCTTTGTCTTTGTCAGGAGAGACACCTGATGAGATCTACATCTGGGTCAATTTTCTGTCTCAGGATAAATTTTACATGAACCTATTTCTGGAGTTCCCCCTGCACACACATCTACGCAGCTGGGCACGTGCACAGGAGCCTAACACACACACCTACAACCAATGGCACCCCCATCACAAAGAACACATCCCTATGTTCTTGTTTTATCATGCCAGCAAGTAAAGAGACGAAAAGCATGATGGTTCTGATCCTCCAGGAGCAGAATAATTTGCTGAGAAGGGGAAGTGGATGATTTGGATGTGTAGATAATTAAATCCTGGCCTGTGAGAGGACTAATGATGAGATTTTCTCAGCGCTGGTCGACCCAATAGTTTCATCGGCGCTATGAAAATAGCTCAGACTGTGAATTAAGCTGGCACTTTTCTTCATCACTCAGCAGTTCACTCCCTGAGAGGAAGGTCTCTAGGGACCAAAGGATGTCTCTTTGTGAGCCCGGGTGAACCTGATGCTCTGACTTTGAGCCAGCATCAGGTCTGATGAGGAAAACATCTACCACATGTAGACCCTGACAGGCAGTGGCGGTGCAAGTGGGTTGCTAGGGGGCTATAGCTCCCCTTGGAAAAGTCATAGCACCTCCCCAAAAAATATTTTATTTTATTTTTCATCTTTTTTAATATGTTTAAACGTGGTTGTTGTGGAATTTTTCTCACAAAACAATATCTTCAATTTAAAAAAAATAATTTATTATATATTGAATAAAAAAAATACACAACAGAAATTGAACGTTGCATATTTTCATGTCTGGTAAACAACTGAGATGAACACAGTGCAAAAAATGAATTGTTGTTTTACTACCCAATTTTCCACGTATGGAGTCAGAAGGATGACTTTCGGAAGCAGACTCAACAAAAGATATTCATCTTGATGAAGGGCATGCTACCACCTCTTTTAAGAATGCTAACACAGTTAGCCCTGGACAGCTAGAGGAACTAAGCAAAAGTCCTCAAGACGAACCAAGATAACCACTTGTGCAAAAATACCCATCATGCCTGTTTGGAGTGCAACAGAGTGCAACAAAATTTTGAACTACACATCTTGTTAGAAAATTACAAAAGCACAGTCACAGTGAGAAAGAGGATTCAACCAACAAAGGTTATTTTGTGAAATGCTTGAATTTTTTTTTATCTTACAGTCAATAAGAAGTTGAATATTAATCTATCAAATGCAAAGTACGTTCACCACGACATACAGAACAAGGTATTTAATGTAATTGCTGAAATGATGTCAACAAATCAGCAACGAAGTGGAAGAAGCTGAACATTTTGGTATATGACACAAAAGATATCGGCAAAAGAGAACAAATTCCAGTGAACATGTTATTTTCTGCCAGATTCAGAGAAAGTGGTGGAGGATTTTTCGCATTTCACCCCAGCATAAGGATTAGATGCAGAGTCGTTTTTTGACAGCATTAAAATGACAGTGTTTGTAATATTGATGTAAAATGTTGTGTGGGAAAGTGTCATGATGGCGCTGCCATCTTATCCGGATGCAACAATGAAGTGCAAGAAAAGTAAAAAAAAAAAGAGGTGTCACAAGGAGTGTACGTTCAATACCAAACTCACAGGCTGACTCATGTGTTAGACTGTGTACATAGTGTTGAGGTTACAGCAGATTTTTTTTGAGAAATTAAAAATGCTTCACAAGAGTGTCTAGAGCATTTTATTGTGGACACCTCAAAAGAAAGAAAGGTACAGACTGCATGGACGACCTAAAAACAAAATCATTCTGTTTGTTTATAGACAGGATGTAATTCAACTCAAACAACTTTTTTTTCAGAACCAAATGAATTACTGTTTACGGTTTGCCAGCTCTAAGCCCCAACCACTCAGTCGTTCCTCAAAAAAAAAAAAAAAAAAAACATACTGCCTGGCCTGTCATTATGGAGTTAACAAGGAAAACTTGTCGCCAAAGACCTACCAGGTTTGCCAGTTGCTGAAAAGGAAAGAACAGGGACATTGTACAATTAACATGCATTTGGGGCACCAAGTGTAAAATGAAATGTCAAAAAATTTCACAAACACATTTTTCATTGTTTACCTTACTTTGAGTGTTAAAAAATGTCCACTAACATTTTATTATTAGCTCACTCTTCTTACCTTTATGTCATTTTTACTAAATGTTCAATTTAAATGTTAAAAAATATATTTCAATATTCAATCCTAATTCTAAATGTTTAAATCTAAATATAAATGTTACACCTTTAGATATTGAAGTTAAATTTTGAAGTTCCCATTTAGGTATTTTGAATGGAATGCAGTCTTTGCTGTTGGTGCTTGGCTCATGTTATGATGTCATCATCCTGAGACAATAGCAACCGCTAGTTCTCCAATGCAGTTAAAACTTCCTTATAAGACATCAAACCTGCAGTTATGGCCAGTGTCTGAGCTGCACTTTAAACTGCTGGACCACAGGTACCATCCATATTGGTTTTTATGAACACATTTTGAATTTAGATTTTAAATATTATCTTCAGTTTTGTTAGAAGCATTGGCAGAAGTTAGCGTCAGATAACCAGGATGATGTCATCATCCGGCAACAAACATCAACAGTAGCCTCTGCTAGCCACCACTAATCGCTGCTAATGGAAATGTGAAATATTTTTAAACAGTGTTTCCCCTACCATTATACATTATACATATCCCCCCCCCCCTCCCCCCAACGAGATGGCCTGCCCCTCTAAGAATTTCACGGCATGTAGTCATTTTTATTTAAATAAGGACAGATCAAGTCGAGAGCTATCCTTTGCATCCCTCCATATCCACCTCTCGCCAAACTTGGGGAAAAAAGACAGCACAGAGCGAGGCTGAGCGTTGTGTGTGGTCCTCACAAAGACAGAAAGACGTGTGTGTGCGTGCGATGAAAACTCTGCTTTTTTTAATCACGGAGCACCGATGCGACAGCTTTGCAAGATACTTTTTAAGACAACTTTTTCTTTCTTTACAATAAAATGCGGCAGGTGAAGCCACAGCATTGTTACCATGTCAATAATTTACAGGTCCTTCTCAAAAAATTAGCATATTGTGATTATTTTAGCAGGGAAGCAGGGAGTGAGTTGAGCATTCTTATAACCTGGCGGATGGAGCTGTCTCTCAGTCTACTGGTCCTGGCCTGGAGACTCTGCAGTCTCCTCCCTGATGACAGCAGGCTGAAGAAGCTGTGCAGTGGGTGGCTAGCATCTCTCGCCAGGTGGAGGGCTTTCCTTGTGAGGCGGGTGCTGTACAATCCTGAAGGGAGGGGAGAGGGGTGCCAGCAATCTTCTCGGCTGCTCTTACAATGTGCTGGAGGGTCCTGCGGCAGGCTACTGTGCAGGCCCCATACCACACGGTGGAACAACTGGTCAGGATGCTCTCGATTGCCCCTCTGTAGAAGGTGGTTAAGCTGGGGGTGGGGGCACCAGCTCTTAGTTTGCGGAGAAAATAGAGTCGCTGGTTTGCCTTCCTGGCCAGTGCTGCTGAGTTGGTGGACCAGGAGAGATCCTCTGTGACATGCACACCCAGGAATGTTGTACTGCTCACCCACTCCACAGCAGTGCCATTGATGGACAGAGGACTGTGTCCATGGGTTCTCCTGAAGTCCACCACAATCTCCTTGGTCTTCTTGGCATTCAGAGAGAGTTTATTTTGTTTGCACCATGAGGCCAGATGACTAACTTTGCTCCTGTAGTGTGACCCATTGTTGTTGCTGATGAGACCCACCACTGTTGTGTCATCCGCAAACTTGATGAAGAGGTTGGAGGAGTGTACCGTGTGCAGTCATGGGTTAGCAAAGTGAACAGGAGTGAGCTAAACACTGAGCTAAATAATGAAGAATATGTTGGTGAAATTTTTAACATTTCATTTTACATTTGTACACGCAGGACTTCCTATCTGTGATGTGGCCCTATGAAGATGCATTCCTGGACTTGTATAAGCTGATATCCATATCTTTGACTCTTCCAGTAACACCAGTGAGCTTTGAGTGCAGGTTTTATTGTTGTGTAGTTTGTAGAATAACACAAGAAACAGCAATGGGTACAGTCGAACAAGTGACCTGGAACCTTTTATTATCAGTCCTTTAAGAACTAGGACGTGGGACTGTGACAGGTTTATTGACTCTTTTGACCTCAACCACATTAACCATCAGATTGTCTTATTATGAAGACTTCTGAGTGAATGATTTAGACCTTTTCTGACTTTGTAATGCATTCAGCATTGTAGACTGCCATTGTCCACATAAATTGTGCAACTGGGGAAGCCAAATACGATTGTTACTGTATATTGTAAGAGTTACATACTACACTATAACTATGTCTTGTTTGTATGTGTTTTAATTGAATTACAGAATACCACACATTCTCTATCCACTTTATTGGTGACTGTCAGTGTTGTATAAATTACCTCAAAGTGATACTTGAGTAAAAGTACAAGTATCTTATAAAAATACTTTGGTAAAAGTTAGTCTTCTCTAAGAATATTACTTGAGTAAAACGTTTCATTAAAGAAGAACCCGTCCAGAGGACCTATACAATTTTTTTTCCTTTACTTGAGTAAAAGTTTTAAAGTATCTGATATTTTTGTACTTAAGTGTCAAAAGTAAATTTCTGACACAAAATCTACTTAAGTATTAAAAGTAAAAGTACTGAGTAAAAGTGAGCAGTTAGATTTTCCAAAATGACATTTATTGGGAGGCGACTTCTCCAAATAATATATTTTCTAACAGYGTGCAGCTGTGATGGGTTGTGTACAAGCTAATAGTGTGTCAGAATGGTATATATTTATACTTCTCATCCAACCACAATTAAATCCACTCTATCCAGGAAACACAATTTATCAAGACAGTATTTTTTAAGTAATAACAACTCGGAATAAAATAGGAGTAATGACTTTCTCCTTCTTACCTTTTTAAAAAATGTAGGGAGTAGAAAGTGCAGATAATTGTGTAAAAATCTAATGAGTAAAAGTAAAAAGTAGGCTGAAAAACAATTACTCAAGTAAAGTACAGATACCCAAAAATTCTACTTAAGTACTGTAACAAAGTATTTGTACTTAGTTACTTTACAACTCTGGTGACTGTTGCAGAAGTCAGAGTTCTGAGTGCACCTCTGTTTGTGCTTTCATCCATATGTTGAGAACTATAAGAAAAATTATCCTTCATAGCACCCTCAGTAAAATACTTAGCCCCCCTTAGCGCCCCCCCAAAAAAAATCCCAGGAGACACCACTGCTAACAGAGGTACTGTGATGAGAGGCCTGATGCTGCATCATATACTGTAACTTTCATGCAGAAACAGGAAACTGGTAATCTGACTCCTCATGATTTACAGCACATAATCATCATACAGTTCTTTTCCCATCTTATTACAGAATTGGGCTCTCTCACGTGTTAATGAGATCCAGAAACCATGCTAAAATTTTCCATGAAATAATAATGAGAGCTGTTCAGTTACAGCCTTTTAAAAATATATATTTCTGATGTCTTTTTTAAATAAATTGCTTCAAAGGAGATAAGAAAGAAAACACATTTTGTTTTATGCAGGCTTATTAAAAGCAGATGAATTAAACATGATGCCTGAACTAGTGACTGACATTTCTTTCAGGAGATCTGAAGTGTTTCACACAAACTGCTTCAGATATTTTATTTTTTACAGTTCACTGGAGGATTAGCTTTAAACTTCTTTTTGTTTCTGTCACAGGGAATGCCCTGCTGTTATTTTGTCACATTTCAGATACAGAAACAGTATGCTGGTTATTTTTATCTGGTGCCAGTGTTTTCTGAAACACCACCTCTGACTTTCTCAATAATTAAAATTTTTGTCTTCCCATTTCTGACTAGAAACAGCTGCTTCCTTGTTAAATTTTAATGTTTTTATTTCCAGCTATAATTTCTTTAATGTGGACTGTTTTGTGAACAATCTTAAGTGTCTTTCACATTTGATGTTTTCAATGACAAAAACTATTTTGTCATTGAAAACCCTCGGTACCCTCCTGCTGAAAACGGAAGCCCCCACCTCTGTTTAATGATGAGGTGGGGGCCTCCGTTTTCAGCTGTCCCCCT
Organism: Austrofundulus limnaeus; assembly: GCF_001266775.1. Lineage (NCBI taxonomy): Eukaryota > Metazoa > Chordata > Actinopteri > Cyprinodontiformes > Rivulidae > Austrofundulus > Austrofundulus limnaeus. The sequence continues at coordinate 824,379 of NW_013952620.1, forward strand.
GCTACAGCGCTGCCATTGGCAGTATCGCTCCACCCCCTGTTAACAAAAGGGATTAATTAGGGTGAACGATGGCCATGTGATGTGAGTATGAGTCACCTGTGAACGATGGCCATGTGATGTATCAGTCACCTGTGAGYCATAGCCAGGTGATGTGAGTRGGAGTCACCTGTGAACGATGGTCATGTGATGTGAGTATCAGTCACCTGGAGGCAGGACATAAAAGCCTGAATTTTGCCTGAAACTCTCAGACTGAAGTCTCTTGGAAGAGAGACGAAACGTTTCATTAAAGAAGAACCCCTCCAGAGGACCTATACAATTTTTTTTCTTTGATTTTTTACCTGGATTACTGAGATGCATCAGGACATGTAATAAGAATTATTTTAAATTGTGCTCTGCTGTTCACAGGGATCAGTGCAGAGGAGCTGCAGGAGAATTTAATAGAAATACCTGTCAGAAATCTAAATTAACTGGAATTATTTTGGTATCCAATTGAAATAACAGAAACCAGCTCTCTATGTGGTGAAAGCATGGAACAACTTTTCATCAGAATGTGTCAATTTTTTAGGTGTTAAAAATGGAAATGTGCTATTATAGAGACTTGTTTAATGCATAAATAAATGATTAAAGATGAATCCGAGGTTTGTCATAAAAACATTAAAAGTCATTACCGCTGACAGTATTTATTTGACTTCATCCTGACTTTCTGAGTATTTAGTACCAAATACTATGATCTCAGTCTGATCTGAGCTCAACAGGAGAAAATTCATAGACATCCAGTCCTTTCTGTCTCTAAGGTCTGTAAGTTCAGTAGATGGTTAGATTCATCTAGTTTGATTGACAGATAAAGGTGTCAGCAACATTACAGTGATAATGTATTTTCTGATCATATGACTTAATGGCCCACTACTTCACTGTGCTGTTCATTAGAAAACTCTAACTGTAACTTCTCGTGCTACAGAACAAGTCTAAATATGATTTCCAGAAATTACTGAGGTTTTGTTGTCCATTGATTGAATGACTAAATGTCAGGGGTCAAAATTTCAATACTTTGGCAAGGCAAAGGCGAAACGCTTGATTTACTCTATGTTCCAACCCTCACATATAGTCATAAGCTTTTGATAATGACCATAGGTCATAACAGAAAAACAAGATCCTGGACACAAGTGGCAAATGATGATGAAATTCCTTCACAGGACAGGCTCAGCCTTTGAGAGAAGATGAGACGTTTAGTTTGAACCCAGAGAGCTTCAATTCCTCCACATCCAAAGGAGTCAGCTGAGGTGGTTCAGGCATCTGATTAGATAGCATGAGACTCTCAGGCAGACAAACAGTTTTCTGGATTTCTATCAATAACTTTTTTTTTCTTTTTGTCTCTTTTCCAGAAGTAGGTGCACCTGGACCAGTTCTTCTGTGTTTACCTGTGTCTCTTTCCTGTCCCTCAACCAGCCGGTAGAGGCAGATACCCGCCTGTCCTGAGCCTGGTTCTGCTGGAGGTTTCTTCCTGATTAGCAGGGAGTTTTTCCTGTCCACTGTTTGCTCAGGATGGGAGACAGTAGCTGCATTTCCAATGCAAATGTGCGCAAAACTTTGTCGATATTCTGGTAATGTCAAAAAACACAATTTCGCAACTGCAGTGTTTCCATTAAGTAAGAAATGCTATAAAGTCACGCGTGAATATGTTTGTTCTCACGGTAAGTCATTACAAACATGGCGGCGATGGATGTAAACACATAACATATTGCTACCATGACACTAGCGCTCATCATCAGAGGAGACGTTGGCCTTTTATCGAGGCTTTCCAGTGACAATTCCCTACTTGGGAGTGGCTACGTATGCTGTGTTTTTGGTAAATTGTAGTCTGTGATATTACTACTATTTCTACTTCCTGTTATCTTCTTCGTCATCGTCTTTTTCTCCAGTAGAAACAGCCAGTTCTTGATCATGTGACTCCCATGATGCAAAAAAAGTGTTTCCATTGCAGTTTTGCGAAAAACACCAATTTCGATACGGCCGAAGTACCACCCCATCCTAGCACAAAAACTCTTTGTCGAAAAACACATTATTTTTCGAAATTGACGCGCTTCCATTGAGCAAATTTATTTTCGAAATTCTAATTTGCACATTTTCATGGTCAATGGAAACGCAGCTACTGATGAAGTGATTCAACACAATCTGCTGGCTTCTTTTTTAGATTGTTCTTTTTTTCATGTACAGTGCCCTGAGACAACATATGTTGTGACTTGGCGCTATATAAATAAATTTAATTCTATTGAATTGAATTGGAAGGATTATGTTCCTGGACCATAAAATAACACAAACACAACGGGTTTTATCAGAGAAAGAGCAGCTCAAACAGGGTCTGCGGTGGTCTAATGGAAGTGTGTGTTGGTCCTGAGAGGTTCTTGGTCTGATGAGGTTTTGTTTTGATCTGATATGATCCTGTGTTGTTCTGACAAGGGTCTGAGACAGTCTAATGAAGATTTGCATTGGTCTAATCAGGGGCTTCTTTGGTCTAATGAGGGTTTGTGTGGGTAATATAAGGGTCTCTGTTTTCATGGCAAGGCTCTATGTTAGTCTGATGAGGGTCTGTATTGGTCTGTAAAGGTTCAACATTGGTCTGATGAGGGTCTTTCCTGGTTTAAAGAGATCCTAAATTGGTTTGATGGGGTTTTGCTTAGGTCCAATATGGCTCTGAATTGATGTGACAAGGGTCTGAGTAGGTTTAACTGGGGTCTGTATTGGTCTAATGGAGGTTTGTATGAGTCTTATAAGTGTCTGTTTTGACAAAGTACCGCCTTGATCTGAAGATGATCTGCATTGATCTCACAGGGGTCTCTGTTGGTCTAATGATGGTCTTTGTAATTAAAGAAGTGCTTTTAAGTTAAAGAAATCTGTTGCACAGAATCAAGAAACAATCCTGTTAGAAACTCTGTAAATGTGGAACACAGGACCTGCAGTGTCATATAAAAGTAATCTTGCACCACAGAGTTTTCTGTCTTTGGAAATCACAGCAGCAGCCTCACATATCAGCTCAAGCACCAGGGGAGGGGAAGACAAATGCTTTCCATGTTTCAGTAAATATTTAGTTTCTTTCTGTATTTGTTGTGTCGACAAACGGAATGCTGTGATTGTATTTGTGAATCTGGTTCTGCTTGGATGGAAATCAATAACTAATCTCAGTCACACAGAGAGTGAGGAGCAATCAGATGGGAGGAAATTTTCATTTTCACCAAAAGATGAACATCTAAAAAAAACAGCTTATAGCATTGCATTAATACGCCCTGAAACTTTATTACAAACAGATTTATCACTAACAGAATTTTGTTTTAACATTCCGTGATTATATTATTAACATATAATTATTTACATATACGTTTTCTTGATGATTTGGTTAACAACAGTGAAAAATATAGGTCTTCTGGACAGGTTCTTCTCTAATGAAACGTTTCGTCTCTCCTCCAAGAGACTTCTTCAGTCTGAGAGTTTCAGGCAAAATTCAGGCTTTTAAGCCCTGCCTCCATGTGACTGATACTCACATCACATGGCTATCGTTGACACCTAATTAATATGCTGTTAAGTGCCAGGAGGACTGCGACCAGTTATACATCGGGGAAACAAAGCAGCCACTGTTCAAAAG
>NW_013952620.1:828783-830951 GCF_001266775.1 Austrofundulus limnaeus
TACTACATTAGACGGTAGATAGTACTACATTAGACGGTAGATAGTACTACATTAGACGGTAGATAGTACTACATTAGACGGTAGATAGTACTACATTAGACGTCCACATCAACTCTGTGGATGAATATATTCATCCACAGAGTTGATGTGATCAGTGAAATGTTGGACTTCCTGGGCTTTAATTTTAACCCAGGTGTCGTCAACATATCTGAACCAATGGCTCGGTGGCACCCCTGAAAAGGACATCAAGGCTCTCTTTTCCACTTCCTCCATGTACAGGTTTGCAACAATAGGAGAAACTGGGGATCCCATGGCACACCCATGTTTCTGCCTATAATATTGCCCCCCGTACGTGAAGTAGGTTTTTTTTCTTTTTGATATTTTACCTGGATTACTGAGATGCATCAGGACATTAACAACAGTGGTTTCCATTCTTCTGGTTATGATAGTTATCGCCCGTCATCATGAAAAACAGGCGACCATATATGAAAATATCTCATAAAATGTTACAACCTGGCAAATTGCAGATGAGACTCAGCCTGCTTATGTGATTCTTTCTCCTGTTTGTCCAACAAATAAATCTCTGCAGACTGGTTTGTTTTTACATCAGAACATTGCTGCAGTCTCATCAGTAAGAAAGCCCACACTAAGACTGATATAAGCACATATATTTTTTAGTTTTCTCCTTATTTACCGTTTCATCTTTCCTGCTGTTTAAAGCTGCTGAAAACTCATGAAAAATTCATGTTGTGTGGCTGCAGCTGGAGGGAAAACTAGAAGAAGCCCGGACACCATTAGAAACGCCTCGTGTTTGAATATATGTTGTAAAAAGAAAATACTTTTGTTTTTCCCTCTGAAAAATGTAGATAAGCCAATAAAAACTTTACAGAATGTTATCTGCTGTTACAGCTTTAAAATGAACATGCAGCTGCAGCGACAAGCTTCCATCCACTCGTGCAGAAATGTCTGATTAATACTAGCCTGGCCCTTGCCTTCCCACACCGTTTCGCTCAGTTCTCATTTCCCTTCACTGCTCCATCTGGGATTTCTCCCATAGACAAGGATTTCTTCAGATGAATTTCATTCAGGCCAATCAGAACAGAATGTCGATTTTCTGTTCAGTGTCTGCTTGTAGTTTATTTTACCTGGGCCAATCAGCAAACAGAAGGCGGAGTTTTGAATGACGTCAATTTTCTGCGCATTGTCTGCTAGTTTGTTTAGCATACAGCAGTGGAGAAAGTGAATCAAGCCAGTCCGTGTTGATAAGGCTTCCAGATTAAAATAAATTTGTCTGACAAAGCAGCAGCTCTCATTTACAGTCGTCTCATTCAGTTCGGCACTTTTCTCCTCTCAGTAGGGTTGTTTACAACACAGGTGATTTACAGTTAGCTTCTTAGCTTAGCCTCCTTCACAGTGGAGCTGGCACACATATGTCACAGCCAAATGATGCAGTCATTTTAAACTTCAGCAGAGGCCACGCCTCCAGCAAGAATCACTTCTCTATAGCCGAGAGTCCAGACTCTCGTAAGCAAAGTGAAGGACGAGGGTCTGGTTTTTACCAGGCTAGATTAATATGAGACATATGTTGATTTCATAGAACCACTTTTCCCTGATCTGAATGATTACAAAGCATACAAGTTTGAAGTTATTGTAGATTTTCTTCTAAGTATCAATGTTTTATTTCTTACAGTCTAAAAATGTAATATTAAAACATGAAAAATGATTGGTAAGTGACATATTATGTGTAATGTGTGTACTGTATATTCTGGACATTTGCTTGATATATATTTTTTGGCAAATGTCATCTAATTTTATTTGAAGACCAAAATCATAAACCTTAATACTTGATGCTTTCTTGGTTAGTAAATATTTTCATTTTGAGGGGATTTTTAAACCACAGTCTGTATTAAGTATTGAACTTTTGATTTTTGACCGTTAACACAAAGGTTTTTTAAAATGTTTGGATTGCAATAAGGACTAGTCTTCTCAACATTTTGGTGTACAGGTGCTGGTCATAAAATTAGAATATCATGAAAAAGTAGATTTATTTCAGTTATTCCATTTAAAAAGTGAAACTTGTATATTATATTCATACATTACATACAAACTCATATATTTCAAATGTTTATTTCGTTTAATTTTGATGATTACAAATGACAACAAATGAA
>NW_013952620.1:832211-838695 GCF_001266775.1 Austrofundulus limnaeus
CATTTGTAATCATCAAAATTAAATGAAATAAACATTTGAAATATATGAGTTTGTATGTAATGTATGAATATAATATACAAGTTCACTTTTTAAATGGAATTACTGAAATAAATCTACTTTTTCATGATATTCTAATTTTATGACCAACACCTGTAGCTGTCGTGATTTGTGTCTGTGCTTATGATTTAGTCTAAGTTTTCTGTCTTTTCCTCCTGTTTTCTTCCTCATGTCTGCCTTTGCTCTAGCCCCGCCCACTTACACCTGATCTTCATGTTTCTTCCCCAGGTGTTTCTTGTTTTACCTCATTAGTTCTTCCTTTATATTCTGTCCTTTGTCCTCAGTCTTTGTCAGATCCGTGTTCTCTGTTTGATGTTCGTGTTCCTGCCCAAATCCCTTGTTCTTGTTTGCTGCCACGTCAGTCCCTTTGTTTTTGTTTTACTAAATCACTTTTTGCCACCTCACTCAGTTCTGCATCTTGGGGTTCTAATAAACCAAGCTCAATCGTAACATTAGCAAGAAAATTTAAACCGAACGAAAACTTTATTTATATATGAAGAACTTAACAGATGAATGCTCTGTATCTTGAGTATAATTGTGTCATCTGCATACATTCAAATGTCAGCACCATCAAACACCACCAGCAGATTTATTATACAAGCTAAATAACAGTAGTCCCATAATTAATCACAAGGGTAGCCCCACAGCACATGTATCTATTAAAGACAAGTTACCACTCTTTCAAATACGTTTTTCCAGAAACGTGGTAACAATTTTAATTTTAAGACTGTGGAGACAGGCCCACCACGTTTGATGTAAAGCTTTCCCTCTTCCTTTAAACAACCGTCTGAAAACTTCTGGGAACCAAAAAGTTCAGATGCTGAAGTATAGGCTTCGAACTGTTTATCAGTCCTGGGTTTGTTTTTACTAGATGGGAGCAGATTTTCTAAAACTTGTTTGTATATTTCTATGTTTATTGAGTCTTTCTAAATGTGAAAGCTGCCAATGCCATAAGCACTAATGCACCCCCATAACATCAGAGAGACAGGCTTTTGAACTTTGTACTTATAACAAGCCAGATGCCCTTATTCCTAATACACATGGCATAGCATCTATATATTTTTTATCAGACCACAGAACAGTTTTCCACTTTGCCTAAATCCATTTTAATAGTTTTGTCTCAGAAGATACAAAAAATAGTTGTTGTTAAATTGTAAGTTTTTTTCTGTTACACTTTTTAGGAGAGTTTGAGGTCTGCAGTAGCTCTGTGGTCAGTACCACAGCCTCATAATCCTGAAGCTGCAGGTTCAAGCCCAGGTTGGGATCCAGGAAGTGTAATAAAGGGTGGAATGAGTCTCACTGAAACGCCCAACACAGGTAACGTTTTTAAAAGTTTATTAAAAAAGCAGGCGCTGGTTCGGGAACTGAGCTTCACCGGAAGCAGGATATCTACACACAAGAAAATAAGGTTAGCAGCTGGCCATGGAGTAGGAGTGACTCTTATTTTGAAACAGCTCACTAACCTTCTGAGAGTGTGTTGCTTCCGGGACTTGATTCCACTTCCGTGTTTACGTGTGCACTCCCGATGGAGTTTGGTAGGTAAGGGGTAATCCGGGTCACAGAAACGAGTCATGCACTTGAGGTCAGAAAGCAGGATTTTGTTAGGAACGGTAAACTTATCTCTTGGTCGAGGAAGGCTGGCGTGGGTCGATGGCCGTGGGTCCGATGGCAGAACAGAATCAAGGAGGGCAGGAGCAAGAGGCAGTGGTCCAAAAACAAAAGCTGAGGTCGTTACCAGGTAATCCGAAAACCAGAAGGTACCGTTGGGGGCTGAGGCGAGAGACGAAGAACCGAGGCACAGAAAAAGGGTCGAAACCAGGAGGACAAGACGGGACATGAATGCTGGATTATTACTTGACATGAGTCGTTCACAGATCTGGCGCTGAAGCAGTGAGTGAGGGGAGCTTAAATACTGAGTGAAGCAGGTGAGTGTCATGACGTTGATTACTAAGAYCCAGGTGCGAGGAATGAAGTATTAAATGGTGATGGCTTGACATGATTCATGACAGGAAGGGCATCCAGCATAAACATTTGCATTATGCATCTTTATCATCTTACTTTCTTTTTGTAAGTTTTCTCTCTTTGGTGACCCATGAAAAAAAGTGAAACCAAAAATGAACAAAAACAAGTACTTCTAAAGTATTTATCTGTAAATGAATATCTTTGACAGCATCGTTCAGCATCCCTCTGAGATATAAATTAGAGAAACACATGCCCAAAACCATTCAAAGAAACCTAATCCAGTGTTTCAAACTGGGACCATTACCTGATAAGACTCTGATAAGATGCTTAAAAAAGATGAAGGATGGCAGTTTCAGCCAGAGACCAGATATGTGGAGACAGCCCAGAGATATTTGTTCTTCTTCTCTTTTTTAAATCCTCATTTCCTCGCTCTCTTTGCTGTCGTTCCTCCACTCCTCTCTGTGTTCTGTGATATGCAGAACCATGACAGGCGTCAAAGCAGAGTACCTTGTCTTGACGTGACTCTATAGAAGACTTATCAAGTCTGGAAGTGGGTTTGGGGTTTGCTGATCTGCCACTCTTGTCTGAACTGGCTCATACCGTTTTCCGACAGGTTGCTTCTGTAATTTACTATTTTAAGTGACAGACATGAAACGTTTGCAAAGCTACAAGCTAGAGGCAAGGCTAACATTTAAACAGCGCTTTTATTCATTGATATGTTTGTAACAGTGGAACATGCTGCTAATAGTAATCAGGTGATTTAGAACTGGGTCTTTATTTTAAAAGTTCAGCAGTGGAAGAAGTGGGCAGCATCACTCAGTTTTATTCAACTGATTATGAACATTCAATCTGTTTTCCACACACAATGAAAAAAAACTTTTGGGTGTAGTAACATTTATTTTATTGTTCTTTTAATTTTTACAAGAAAATATCAAAATCTCTTAACTACTAGAATTTACTAAATAAACGATATATGCATTATGTTATATATCAATATTACGGTACAAAGAAGTAAATGCTAATATTATTTTACCAGTAATATTTAAGTGATTTTTTTTGGACAGCACATGAACATGAATATATTAAGTAACTTCTACTCTTCTGGGCTAAAACTGAGGGTGCATGCACACACAAAGGCTGCTGCTCCTCATTCCCTTGCTTCACTTTTCAAGGAGAGGACAAGACATGGTGGAAATAAAACATAAGTTGTCTGGTTTCTTTTGCTTGAATACATTTGTTGGTGTGCAATAGTTTGATGACATAATGTAGGTGATATTTAGTTGTCAGGGAACAGGGAATGCATATTGTAGCATTCTGCTGTGTTTGGCTGTTTGTCATGTGACTGCAGTGGAGGATTGTGGGTAGGATTTATGTTTGTTGTTGTTAAATCATTTTAGGGAATAGGTTAACATTGTTCTTTCAGCAATTAGTCTGTTGTGTTACTCTAATTTGTGTGTTCATTATTTGTTAATTTGTGTTAAACCGTTCAGCAGAAGTAGCCATAAGTGAGAGTGGTAGGCCTAGTCATTAATGTGAGTTTCACTTTGTCTGTGTTGTTCATGAAGAAGAATCCAATAAAGTTCTTCAAAACCACCACCTGGTGGTGAAGTCTTGAACTACAACATCAGCTACACCTCTCTCTGTAGCTGTGAGGTGTCATGCTTTAATATTGTGCTTGACGCATGTGCACTGTTATATGGAACTTGTAAGATTTAATTGAAAAAATACTTGTAACAATTTGCACTAATGTTTGTTAAGTAAATTTAAATGCTACAAATTCATGTAATATTTACTCATCATTATCTAGTAAAAGTTATTAAGAATATAGTTAAAGATTTGTGAATAAATCAGGTAAATTTTACTTAATTTGATCAAGTAAATGTTACAAGATTTAATTGAGCAAATTAAGTAAAATTTATCCGATTTATTCACAAATCTTTATATTCTTAATAAATTTTACTAGATAATGATGAGTTAATATTACATGAATTTGTAGCATTTAAATTTACTTAACAAAAGTAAGTGCAAATTGTTATGAGGATTTTTTTCAAGTAAATCTTACAAGTTATTATTTTCAGTACAGATAGGAAAAGGCTGGGTTCACATTTTAATCTCGTCTTGGGCTGGTAGCTACACCGGTTTTTAGACAGCTTTTGGAAGTCATTCCAGTCTTGTCTGTGCTTATGTGACTCATGTGCTCTCCCTGCAGTGTACCCCGGATCCCCGCCTGCGTTCTGCTCCCTGCTGGTCAGAAGACATCTTATTTTCCTCATCACCCACTTGTGTTGTGATGCCACCATGAAGGGAGGCACATAAGAGGTGGCAAAAACCATCAAACGATTTCCCTGTTTGCTTTTATTTGACAGTAGGAGCAGCTGTGTATTTATTTGATAGTGAAAGAAGAAATGTGAGGGAATGATAAAATTGTTAAGAGCAGCGATAGAAAGAGATGTTTTCCAATGAGCAGTGCAGTTTTGTGATGCATACTCTAATCTTTGAACATTCACAGATAATCTGTTGTTGCATTCACTCCATAATTCTGCTCCCAAACTCTAAAAATCACCTGTCATTCCTTGGATAGTCTCATACATTTTATACTGTGTGTGTTTATCCTTTTTTTGGCTCAGTTTATGGTGCAAAGCTGAATTCTGCAGATATGGTAGTGCATTTTACAGACCCTCTTAATCTCTGCACAGCTAAATGACACTCACTGATATAAAACATGCAGAACCCAGAAGGAATGGGATGATTTGGATGTAATCGGGTCCACTTGAAGAGCAGTGGTGTGTTTGAGAATAGTTGATTTAGAAAGAGCTGCAGAATGGGGCACCAGAGGACATAAGGGGTGGCAATAGTATTATCAGGTAGTTGCTGGGACATCTGAGATTCAAACAGTGAGCGACGGTCAGCAGTGACAAAGGAGGGTCATAGACCAGACAGTCCCAGATGGAGTCTGGTTGATTTGTGGGTTTATTTAAGCCAGGGTGCGTGAATGCATCTATACACAGTGTGAAGGTTCTGATGGTCCCAAACCAGACCACAGTAAGGGAGGATCATTATATCGTGCATTAATCACTGACGGAATACATTTGTGACCATCAACATCAAATCAGGTCCATCGATTAAGTCAAATTTGGTTAAATTCAATTAAGCAGAGATCCTGATGTCACATTCTGATGTTATGAGCAGTTCCAGAGATATAGTTTCATTTGACTTGCGTATCAGGAAGACCCCTGGAAAATGGGTCTGAATCCTAATTTTTATTCTAAAAATGTCTCAAGCCATGATTGGATGCCAAGATTTCCCAGGTGGTATTGAAAATAACTTCACTGCAGGGAAAATAAAAAATGTTATGATTTTTCTGCTCAACATCCTGATTAATTGTTAGCCTGGCCATTGTTTTCCTACACATTTCCACTTGATTCTGATCTCTCTTCTCTGCTCTGTCTGGGCTTTCTCCCATTGACATGGATTTCTCAGGGGTTTCTGATGTTATCAGTCCATGGAATGGATGTTATTAGGTGTTATCAGTGCCATACAATGGCCTCAGAGGGTCCCTACTGTGCCTTCTAGGCTTCAGACCATCCCGACAGTGCCCCCTAGTGGGTTAATATGTCAGTGACAACGAATGTTGTGTAAATAACCAAAACATATAGTAATAAATTTTTCGTGTCCGTGTCGGTGTTGGGCCCTGGTCTCTCACTCTCTGGTCCGACTCTACCCATTGCCCAATTAGAAGGCCACAATATACAGCCGTTGGAGTTTAGTGCTAACCATGTCATTTGCTCTAAGGTTAACCTTGTTGGCTTTACGCATCAGATTACAGCAGGGCCGAGCGCAAATCGTGACACCGTACCTCATACTGGCACTTCCGGTGGCAGGTGTCACAAGTGCACAAGTTTTCGGGGCGAGCTGCCAGTGTTGCCACCGGCTTCGTCAAATGTACTACATATCCCATGATGCTTTATTAGTAGAAGAAGAACTTGAAGACAGACGAAAAAGAAATAATTTAATAGGATTTTTTTCGCAGAAAGATTTGTTAGCTGAATTCCTACACTTTTTCGTATATCATTATGTATGATTTGTTCATCCTATTTATTCACTAAAGTTCATCTTAATAATCCAGCRGATTCCTTTGTTCTTTGATTAGTTAAATATACAACAGGTATCAAGGAAGCCAATGGTTTCGGCGTTTTTGCAACTGCTGAGTCCATCTTCAACTAGAGCTGCCGTTAGGTGTCCAGATTGTTTCAGAACTGTCACAACTAGTCCCGATGTTTTGGGGGATGGTAATGTCAGTTTTTTAGAAAACGTGTTACTTATATTGCTTCCATCCATCCATCCATCCATCCATCCATCCATTTTCTTCCGCCTATCCGGGGTCGGGTCGCGGGGGCAGCAGCTTCAGAAGGGAGGCCCAGACCATCCCCATCCAAGAAAAAAAAAAAAAAGAAGGGAGGCCCAA
>NW_013952620.1:840562-843014 GCF_001266775.1 Austrofundulus limnaeus
GTTCACATCCTATTTTAGCTCACCTCTGGCAGAATGACTTCTGTGATCATGTGTTGGTCAGCAGGTTCATTGCCAGGAACACAAAAGATGTCTTGAAGTCGCATGATGAGGATGTCTGTCTGTAACAACAAGGGAGGCTGTTATATCAGTCTGTTATTTTTATGTTTATTGTAATAACACACTTCATTTTTGGTATTTTACTATTTTGTATACAGCTTACACGTAACAATTGACTTTCAGTGATAGATATCAAAGTAAGTCATAATTTAGTATTGCATTTTCATACATAATTGTAGATTTCTTATAACAAAAAAAATTTCATAGTTAAAAAAATTAAGTAGGAGTATAAAGAGAAAGCTGTGCAATGTGAAAGTGTACAGACTTTGACAATGCACAGCTTGAGATACACTTTTCCTTTCAGTATTCTGACATTACTTTCCTAATACTGTACAACACTAAAGGTCATCCATTGATTTTTACATTGACAGAAACTTTTGGATTATATTGCCTAAAACAGCAAATACATACCATCACATCATTAAATATGGTGTCATGGTCACTGTAGAATTTGCGGAGGAGTAGATCAAATCCTTTGTGTTTCCACATATACATCCTGTTTGACAGAACATCCCCGGTCTGCAATTTCCTTTCCAGATCCTGCAAAATTTCATATGTAAGAAAATGTTTTTTTTAAATGTAATTACCTAAAAGTTAATGATCATTTACAAAATGCAAGATAATACCATAATCTATGAATCTGTAAGAATGTCTTCAGCTGTGGTAGACTGCAGAATCTTGTCACTGTTTAAGAGAAATCAATATTAGCTTTACTTTGCAGGTGATGATACAACACAGAAGTAAACGTATATATTTTTCCTCTCAATTCTTCAGAGCTTAGCTTATTAATTCATTGATATCCATGTATGTAATCCATTAATTTTATGAGTTTGTAATTTAACTTTCAATTTTCTAAAATGTCATGGTCTGCACTGTTAAATTGCTTTGTCTGGTTTATTATAAAGTGCATCATAATATATTCAGTTCTTCAAGCTATAATTCAAAAGTAACAGAAGTTTGATTCAATTACAACCACTGHTTTTACATAAGATAAGTAATTCTTACATATCAAGGTTTGCACTGCATCCACAAAAGAAGTCTGTCTCATTCCAGTCTTCTGGCAAACCAGCACACTGAAAAYGCAAYCAGTTTTTACAGGTTGTGCATCGGTGCGTTCTCAAACGTTCGATCACTACTAAAAGCAGAGTCGTAATAACGTAGTCGTCATTAGGTTTTACGTAAAGTCCTTGCCCTGTTGGGTTGCCAGAAAAGGCTTTGGCCAAGATGGAAAAACGCAGTAGTTGTGTAAAACGTATATTGTACAAATTAATAAAGTTGGAAAAAAATTTCAAATAATGAAATATTATAATTCATCATGGAGGAATAATAAGTTATTTGATCCTGATGTAGTAAATTCACACGTTGACTAAACATAAATTTTACAGAAGACTTCAAATGATTTCAGAGAGGGCTTTTATAATAGACAAATATTTTAGTTCTTGGCTATTAAAAACTTTAATTAAATGTTATTGCTGTTTAAAGTATTTAATTTGGCTAATAAATATTGACAAATCAATTACTATGCATATACAGTATTTTGTGACATAAGCTTTTAAAAATGTTGAAACATATCTGCCAAATAAAATATGTAAACAGCACAATTTTCATTTTATAAAACATTTGCRTCTTAAGTATAACCCAAAGTAATTTTTATTTCAAAAAAAATCTGTAACAATCTTGTCCTTAATGCTGCTTAGGATTCACACATTGTCCATGTGTTTGAGGTGTACATACTTTGTGTTTTGACTTATCAAAATTCAATATCAGTTTAAAAAAATTGAAGGTGGTTTAACTTGAAAGTGAAAGTCCTCTTGTTGCCTTGAAAATGCTACTGAAATGCATTTTGTGGCTCAGATTTTATTTATTGTCTCATCTTAGAATTAGAAAACTTCTGGTTCTGAGACAATGCTCAGAACCAGAAACAAACACAACCTTCATTTATCACGCACAAATCTGGAATGAACTTCACAATTAATGAAAAATAGCAGAGATTAAATTTATTAAATAATAACAAGTAATAACTCTTTAAAACTGGTTAACAGGCATTTTTGGAAAATTATGATAACATGTTTTTTTTTTTTTAAATGGCATTATCTTAAAAAAACAATGAAAGTTATAGTGGCTGCCTGATATATTAAGGAATAGATCAGGCAGCCACTATAACTTTCATTGTTTTTTTAAGATAATACCATTTAAAAAACATGTTATCATAATTTTCCAAAAATGCCTGTTAACCAGTTTTAAAGAGTTATTACTTGTTATTATTTAATAAATTTAATCTCTGCTATTTTTCATTAATTGTGAAGTTCATTCCAGATTTGTGCGTGATAAATGA
>NW_013952620.1:843080-845439 GCF_001266775.1 Austrofundulus limnaeus
GCTGAACTATGTATAAAAATACTTTAAAATACAATTGTTTATAAATGTAGCTGTTTGTATAAGGTTTACAGTGACAAAACAGGATGTTATGAAAGATTAAATGCTTAAACACGTGATTGTGCCTGCCAAACGTATAACGCTGAGTGGAGCTGTCGAACGCTCTAAGACAGCCGCCCTAAATCTCGTCAGCGAAAATAGGCGAGAGCAGTCCATGAGGCGTGGGAGGTGCCAGTATGAGGTCGCGGCAACCCTTGGAAGGTACCGAGGTCAGCCGAAGTCCGTGGCAACACTGGCAGCTCGCCCCGAAAACAGTGGCACTTGTGACACCTGCCACCAGAAGTGCCATTAGTAGGTGCCGAGGTCAGCCGAAGTCAGCCGAAGTTCGTGGCATTTGTGGCACTTGTGACATCTGCCACCGGAAGTGCCAGTATGAGGTGCGGTGTCACGATTTGCGCCTGCTGTCTCTCTCAGATTAACCAGATTTGTTATGCCTCATTTTAACCAGATTGTGGTTTTATGCCTCATATTAACCAGATAGTGGTTTTATGCATCATATTAACCAGATAGTAACTTTATGCGTCATTTTAACCAGATAGTGGCTTCATGCCTCATACTAAGCAGATGACCATCAGAAGCCATTCTTTGGGACGGGGGAACCTGCTAACCGGCACAGGCGGGGCATTCTGAAGCCATTCTAGGGGACTGATAACACCTAATAACGTCCATTTCATGGACGATAACATCCGAAGCGGGTGGATTTCTCCGGTAATGTAATTTCAACTGGGCCAATCAGCAAACAGAAGGAAGAGTTGTGAAAAACTGTTGCTTTTCTTTGCTGTTTTAGTCTGTCTAAAATTTAGTAATGGCAGTGGAGGAAGTTAATGAAATCATTCAGTCTGTGTTGACAAGGCTTCCAAATCAAATTAAATTAGTCTCACAAAGCCTGCAGCTCTCATTTATAGTCATCTTGTTTGACTCGGTACTTCTCTCTTCCCAGTAGGGGATGGTGGTTAATGTTTACAGTGCATGCAATTTACGGTTAGCTTCATAGCTTAGCTTTTTTCACGGTCAAGCTGGTGCACTGCATTTGTCATGGCCAAACGTTAGCGATTGTGTAAAATCAGATCCAATTTTAAACTTCAACAGAGGCCACACCTCCAGCAAGCAATTGTTTCTCAATAGCTGAGAGTCCAGACCCTCTATATGAGGCAAAGTGATGAACAAGGGGCTGGTTTTTACTCGACTCTGTTCAGAAGACTGCTTCGAAAAATTCCTTAGAATTGTATTTTGGATATTTCCTACAGAGGCCCACAGATAAAATCTTACTAATTTTGTCATTCATTCATCATATTTTGACAAAATCCAATAATTGTACATTGTATAACCAAAGCACATTAACTGCCTTTATGTCACTACACTTAATCCTCAGTTTGATGTGACAGGTCACATTTGCTTCTGGCATCCAGACACAAGTACTGGACTCTTTGTATATTATTATCATCTCACACTGTTTCTCAGAGACTGATACCAGCTGGATAACAGGTTCATCTCTCCTTGTGTGGCTGCCCTTTACACCAGAGCAGAATCAGCTGTGGGCTGGTGCCAGAACCAGGAGGCTTGCTTGAACTGATAAAGAGTGAAGTGGTATCTTGTACCACTCGTCCTGCATCATTTTTTTTTCCCCAATCCAACATGAGTGGGGTCAACTCAGACATCAACCCAGTACTGATCATCTGGACCTGGAGGTCCAATTCCACCAGCTGTGAGCCAACTTCCTGCAGAAGAAGAAACGAAGTCCAGCTATGCTGCTGCTCTGCACCAAATCTCTGCTTATAGCCAGGTCTGACCTTGGACCAGCACTCTGTTCTCCATCTGATCTGTAATCACTGTAATACTGTCACATGACCTGTTGACGCCAACAGTTTCATTTCATTGCCAGAACTTTGTCTGGGAAATTAATTTTTGTTTTGTTTTAGATTTTTCTTCTGACTGATTGATTCATTTCTTCAAAACATTTAGTGGTCTTGGCTACAGATGGAACTAGATTTGGATTTTGCATTTTTTAATATGACCCCCGCACACGAAGCGTAAGCGGGAATCATACAGTATTGTGTTTATACTGTTTTTTTCCAGTGATTTTTGGTCAACCAAAGCACAAAAATGGCTGCACCAATCAACATGAAATTTGGCAGGACTGTAGATGAGTCTGACCTACACTGCACCAGCCAACGGTTTTACGATAGACCCCATATTTGAGGAGGGGGCTCTATCCAAAAAGTGGGTGTTTGGAAATGCATAAATGCTTATAACTCAGAAACTGTTAAACATAGGAGCTTCAGATTTCTTTTGTTGTTTAGCT
>NW_013952620.1:845585-854420 GCF_001266775.1 Austrofundulus limnaeus
ACCCAAACCACTACAATTTTGGGATGCACCTAGTAGCATGACATTTATCAGGAATAAAGACTTCTGAGTTCTGGTGCAATGGTGCGTGGGGGTCATTACCGCCATGCAATATCTAGTTCTTTCTATTTTTGTCTCAGTTGTGGATCTTTAAAGTAATAAAACCAGTTACTCACTTTTTAAAACTGCATTTAGTGACTTAAAATCATTTCACCACATATTAGTGAGCTGCAGGAAGCAGAATTAAAAAGGCATTTGTTTATTTCTTATTGATCCCCTCCCACCAGAGTGACTGCTTATAAACTGATCAGAATTATCTTAATGACTTCCATAAATAGCTGCTGAAATTAACTCATCAATAATGTAATTCTGCCTTAAAATATAAACTTCTGTCTGGTTCTGTTTTCTGATGGATTCAAAAAACTCTGACTCTGATCATCTCACAGGATATACACACAGGTCAGTGTCTTTAATTTTTCTATCCTGAGATCAGGACGTTAATTTAACTCAAAGAGAGGTTATGGTATCAAAGATTGTTGAACCTATTGAGCTGTCTTTAATGTATATTCTGAATGAAAAGCTGTAATACAGGGAAAGGAAAGCCGTTTGATGACTGAGGAGGGAAATCCTCCAAGGAAGCACTGGTTTCTGTTTCTAAGACTTCAAAAAGGTTTGGTTCATCTTTGATGCTTTTTCAGGTCAGTTACACGCTGAGAAGAAGCTATAAGTCCATTAATTTTTTTTTCTCAATAAGATCTGTCAACGAGCTGATTCTGTGAGGGTTTGAAAGGCAAAATATTGCCAAACGTAAACATTTTATCTTTGGTGAATTTTTAGTTGCAAGTCATATTCATTCATAACTTTCCTTTTACAATCATGGTAAATTTAAGCAAAATCGACCCTTTTTCATTTTGTCCCTTTCTTTTCCTTTTTCTTTTCAGAATAGAAATAAAAATGATTGAGTCTACCAAAGTCTAAAATTATTTGAACTGGAAGTGTACAAAGTCTCACAATGGTTTCCACCATGTTATTATTAATCAAACCAAAATGAAGCAAAAACGGAAAAGCTGAGTGGAAAAACACAATCTAGTTTATGATCCAGCAGCTTGTAGAACCACCTTTAACTCTCAGCAGTGGTTTACTGTCCAACTAAATCAGTTTTTGTGGCTGTGGGAGGGGATTTTGTCTCGCTCTCCTTTACAGCATTTTTTAGGTTTAATAAGGTGTGCAGTGATCTAAATGTCCCACATTTCAATCAAGTTGATGTTCTGATCTTTGACTGGACCGTTGCAGCGCCATGAACTGAACCCTTTGGTCTACGAAGTCCATGGTCCACTCAGTGACTGTAAGAAGTCCAAACCATCATCCCTCCACCACTGTATGAGGTGTGCTTTATGGGTAAATGTATCTGCTGTGGTCTCATCTGTCTAGAATGTTGTTCTAGAAATCTTGTGATTCATTTAGATGGTATTTTACAAACCTCAGTTTTACTTTCATGTTGATTTTTAAAGAGCGCGTGGTTTATCCTTTTTCTACTGTCATGAACTTTAACCTTCATTTTGCTAACTTATCAGCAAACTGTTAAAACTCCTGCTGTTCCTGAGATGGCCCCATTAGGTCATCAATACATTTGGTCCTCAGCACCTGATATTTTCCCACTTAAATTCTGTGGAAGCAGCTCAGTTTGGATTTAGTTTTCACACATATGTGACCCATCACATTGAAACGTGGATTAAGTCTAAAAAGGTATATGGAGAAATAGGCAAAAATAGTGTTTTGACTAAAACGTTAACAAAAAGTGCATTTTGTGAAAATATAATGAGTAAAAGCCTTATCAATGTATCATTTGAATGATCTGTCTCAAATATAATCATAAAACAAAAATTTGAAGCACTTTTTTGAGCAGTAGCAATAAAAAAACTGATTTTGAGGAAAAACGCTTTAAAATTTTGAGATTTTCCCTGTGAGTTAGCAAAGTGTTGTTTCTTTTTACTTGGGAAATCTCTATATTCAAATATAATTTGAGGTTTCCTCTTTATAAGGACATCAAATATTCCTCATTAAAATGACATCAAGTTAGGATTCAGACAAAATATTTATGTATTATTGTAACCAATAAGACAGATTATGTCATATATGTGGATTTACAGTACTTATGATATCAGAATGATCCAGGTATCAAAATGTAGCTTTTAAAGCCAAGAATCTGAAAATGTAATGAGGTCATTTTGACCGAATTTGACTTAATCCTCATTTCGAAATGATGGGTCACATACATATATGTTGCATTTTATCTTCATTTTTGTTATGATTAATGCGTTGGCTGTTTTTGAATAATGTTAAAACCTGACCAGATCATTGTATTATGTCCGGATATGAAATCCTCTAGAATTAGAAGAAAGTGAAGTTTCTTTTTCCAAGGACTGTATACAGTCCTTGGAAAAATAATAAAAAATGCAGACTATAGTCGTCTTTAAAAAACAATAAATGAATGAAACCATTCAGCACAAACATGAAGTAAACCTGTTCTAAGAATCTTGATCCACACAAACAGCAAACACCTGTGTTTCCGAACTTAAAAAAACAACATTAACAAAAAACTATTTTTAACTGTGTGCTTCTGTTCTTGAGCTCTTCTCTAGGACATATAGAAACACTGAATAAGTGATCTGTCAAATCTCTTGTTGAAGGTTTCTGTTTTGCATGTGGAGCATCACCTTGAATTGTAAAAGTCTGAATAAAGAGCAGAGGAACCCGTCTGACTACCTGTGCAGTGGAGCTGATTTACATGCAGCGTGAGGAACTGATGAAATTAGAAAGGAGGAAGCTCTTTCGGGAGAAGCCAGTACAAGCCAGGTGGAGAGGGGAGGAGAAGGAAGGTGAGAATATAGATGTGATCTCCTCTTGTTGGACCGACGTGTTCTGTTCAGGTTCTACTACAGCAGGAAGTCAGGTCAAATCAGACCTGTCCTCATGTGATACACACTTGGTAAATAATTTTAAAAGCTGGCTGTAAAATTCTAATCATACTCTCCAAGATCTGTGAAAAGTGGAAAAGAATATGGACTAAACGCACAAATCTGTTTCTTACGTTCCTTTAATTAAAGTTGATTTGAGCTAATCAAAGACAGGAAGTCAGATTTAAAACCTGAGCATGTATTTGCGGATAAAAAATGATTGAGTACCTTCTCGTGTCAAAACAGAAAGAGAAAAATGTCCCATGATGTCTGCGTAACCTTCTATCTTCCCTACCTCTGCTGCTCTGCTCCGTGAGGGCTGTTTGAAATTTACACAAGAAAGAGTCGAGTAATCAAAGGACGGCAGGAGAACAAATACCTTGGAAATAACCCTGGGATTTCTCACCTGTTTTCTCTGTGAGAAGGCTCTGCCAGGCTGAGAAAATGTTGCTTTTTTTGGATGAGCTGACACGTCTGTGGATTGGATCGAACCTTTAAGGTGAGCCCATCTCCTCAGACTGGCTCCCCTGGGGGGACTCCTGCTCCACACTCTGACTATGAGTCATACTTTGCTTGAGATTTCACCCAGAAGCCTCTGGCTCTGACAGAATGGCACCGGGAACATTTTCAGACAGATTCATAAAACTTACAACAAAATGAAACATTTCTGACTCGGATCCTTCCCTTTAATCTGGATCAAAAGATTTTATTTACTCTAAAGATGTGAACGTTTTTCATCCATAAAAAACAGAAAGTGTTTTTTGCAGCACCAGTGGGACTGTTGTTTATATGCATTTCCACACATGAGCTGAATGGCTATTGGCAAATTAATCTGTGATGTTTTACACTCACAAAAAAAAAAAATGAAACCTGGAACTCTGAACTTTTCAGTTTGAACTGCGAGAACCTCTTGGGTGAGAAGTAAAACTTTCTCAGAAAACAAAACAAAAAATAAAATTGTCTTTCTAAAGGCACCACACTTTTTGTTGTTTGTGATAGTATAATTGTTTACTTTGTGTTTTTTACATTGCTCCAATGTTTGAGAACTGCATGGAAAATCTAAACTCTATGACCAAAGTGACTGTGCTGCCAGCTGATCTCTGACATAATTTTCTCACATTTAGAGCAAAGGTGGGCAAAGTTTTTCCAGGGACCACATGAGAAACTTAAGCTATGTTGGAGGGCTGAAATCAACAATACATTGTACCATATTCTGTTAAAAAATAATTTTGTCAGGGGCTGTGTGTTTTGGTATTGTTTTCATGGTTCTTTGTGTTATTTTTTATTGTCCTTGTGTTTATCTGTGCCATTTCATTTCTGTGCCTTCATTCTGTCCAGGTGACTTGATCCCCTCCAGACTTCTGAAAGAGAGCTGGTTTTGTTAACTTTTCCCTTCATTTAGGGTGTGTTCCAGCTGCCTTTAAACATGCCGCCATTCAACCTCTTCTAAAAAAGAACAACTTACAACCTAACGACCTTTCAAATCTTAGGCCAGATTCAAAGTTGCCTTTTCTCTCAAAAGTTTTAGAGAAGGTGGTTTATCTTCAGCTACAGGACCATTTAGAGATCAATGGAATTTGAGAAGTTTCAGTCTGGTTTTAGGTCATGTCACAGTACTGAAACAGCTCCTCAGGGTGTGTAATGACTTGCTTTTAACTGTAGATTCTGGTGCTTCTGCTGTTTTAATTCTTCTAGATCTCACTGCTGCCTTTGACACAGCGGATCATGAAGTTTTAATATCTCGTTTGGAGCAGTCAGTTGGGGTGAAAGGCTCAGTTCTTAAATGGTTTGAGTCGTACTTATCTGATAGGAGTTTTTCTGTTCATAGTGGAGATTTTTATTCCTCAACGGCTCCTCTTAAATGTGGGGTACCTCAAGGCTCCATACTGGGCCCCATTTTGTTTTCTGTTTATTTGCTCCCACTAGGGTTCATCTTCAAGAAATACGATGTGTCATATCATTTTTATGCAGATGACATTCAGATTTATTTACCTTTAAGATCTGGTGGACCTCAGCATGTGGAGAATCTGCAGACTTTCTTAAAGGATGTTAAACTTTGGATGGAGCTAAACTTTCTTTGCCTAAATGAAAATAAAAACAGAGGTCATTGGGTTTGACAAAACTGACCTGCTGGTAGGATTTAACAGTGCTGTTGGCTATTTGGATTTTGATTGTCATTTTATTAAGAATCTTGGAGTTCTTTTAGACAATAATTTTAAATTTGACAAGCAGGTCAGCGCAGTGGTCCGGTCTAGTTTTTATCATTTAAGGCTCATTAGTAAAGTCAAACCCTATTTTCCACATGATACCCTTGAAAGGGTTATTCATGCTTTTATTTTCTCCACCACTTCCTCACTGGTTAATTGTATGGTTTTCCACCATCGGTCTTGGTCTGCTCCCTGTATCTTGTAAGTTCTGCTGCCTTGTCAGCTTTTTGTTTATTTAATAAATTTGTTTTATTTTGAGTTTTTCTTCTGTCCGCTTGTTCCTGCGTTCAACCCCCACAGACCATGTCACATTTTCTCACTCATAGTTAAGAGTAATAAATTATAGATTTTGATTAGCTGTTACTACTAATTAGGACAAGTATGTTGTGTAAATATTTATACAAATAGGTGGAATTGGGATGTAGGTGATAAAGGAGAATATTCCTATACAAACTGTAAAAACAAAAACAGTCAATGTTTCATTTTACTTTCAACATGTCAGTCTTCACAAACAAACATGAAAACTGTTTTGCAATTTGATGTCAAATTGATACAAAACGCATGAAGTGCTTTTAATTCTTTTTAGTTCTTTTTACTTGTTCAGTGAAAAAAATCTAATCTGACTTCTTGGACTTTAAAAAGTGCATCAAAATCTGGCTGAACGTTTGAGGTGGCGATGTGAAGAACAACACAGAGGTGATCGTCAGTAACAGAGGGCCTGAATCTGGATTTGTTGAACTTCACTGAGAATCTGTTCACAGATGAAGATACTGTAAATCCAAAGACGACTAATCTAGAAAGAGCTGCTCTGAGTGCTTTTTAATTTTTTTTTTTCTTTGGCATGCAGGAATGAAGTCACCCCAGTTGCCAGTTGCCCACCCTTGATTTAGAGAATGCTCTCAGTCATCTCAGTTCATGGCAAATCATACAATTTTAAATACAAAGACACTCAGTAAATAACTCTAAACTGAGGAGAATTTCAGCTTTCTAACCTTACAATGTAAGTAGCAATGTAGCAATAGGCTTGGTGTCCAGAAATTTTCAGTCTAATTCACAACTTCATGCATATAATCAGAACATCTGTCTTGTGAGCAAACAAAGACACTTAACGATCCTCAGGAGGGAGAGGAACAAGATTAATCTACATGTAAATTTAGCTCACATAAACAGAACACCTCATGCATGTTAAAAAGCTGTAGGACTCAAAACTACTTAATTATTTATGTTATTTCCTGTCAGGGCTAAAAGAATGTGATTTTTAAAGACTTACTCTGTTTGTTGCAAACAGGTAACCTCAAATAAAATACTATCTGCTGCACCTCTACACTGAAAAAAATAACGTGTAAGATTTACTTGAAAAAAGCCTCATAACAATTCACACTAACATTTGTTAAGTAAATTTAAATGCTACAAATTCATGTAATAATTATTCATCATTATCTATTAAGAGTTATTAAGAATATAGTTTAAGATTTTTGACTAAATCAGGTAAATTTTACTTAATTTGCTCAATTAAATCTTGTAACATATACTTGATCAAATTAAGTAAAATTTACCTGATTTATTCAAAAATCTTAAACCATATTTTGATAATTTTTTACTAGATAATGTTGAGTAAATATTACATAATTTGTAGCATTTAAATTCATGTAACAAATGTTGAGCAAATTGTTATGATGATTTTTTTCAAATAAATCTTACAAGTTCTATGACAGTGCACATGCGTCAAGCACAATATTGTAGCATGACACCTCACAGCTACAAAGAGAGGTGTACTTTTGTTGTGGTTCAAGACTTCACCACCAGGTGGTGGTTTTGAAGAACATTTATTGGATTCTTCTTCATGAACAACACAGACAAAGTGAAACTTACAGGTCTTATTAATGATTAGGCCTACCACTCTCACTTATGGTTACTTCTGCTGAACGGTTTAACACAAGTTAACAAATAATGAACACACAAATTAGAGTAACACAACAGACTAATTGCTGAAAGAAGAATGTTAACCAATTCCCCAAAATGATTTAACAACAACAAACATAAATCCTACCCACAATCCTCCACTGCAGTCACATGACAAACAGCCAAACACAGCAGAATGCCACAATATGCATTCCCTGTTCCCTGACAACTAAATATCACCTACATTATGTCATCAAACTATTGCACACCAACAAATGTATTCAAGCAAAAGAAACCAGACAGCTTATGTTTTATTTCCACCATGTCTTGTCCTCTCCTTGAAAAGTGAAGCAAGGGAATGAGGAGCAGCAGCCTTTGTGTGTGCATGCACCCTCAGTTTTAGCCCAGAAGAGTAGAAGTTACTTAATATATTCATGTTTATGTGCTGTCCAGAAAAAACACTTAAATATTACTGGTAAAATAATATTAGCATTTACTTTTTTGTACAGTAATATTGATATATAATATAATGCGTATTGTTTATTTAGTAAATTCTAGTAGTTCAGAAATTTCAATATTGTTTTGTAAAATTTAAAAGAATAATTAAATAAATGTTACTACACCCAAAAGTTTTTTTTCAGTGTACTTTCATAAAAAGGTCACGTATGTCAGGAAGGCAACAACTCCTCCTCTCTTCCAGAGGAGTCGGACATTCCTGTAAAGAACGTGAGGAAGAAGGAGGTTCACAAACAGATGTCAGCAAACAGAACTTAAAGGTAGTATCTCTGTAAGTAAGACCTGCCCTTATTTTACATCACCTTTCCTCCACACTCAAGACACTCTGTCCTGGTCTGCAGAGACTCTTAGTTTGAAACAAAAACTTGTTGTAATGTTTTAAATAAAATTGGAGCATGTTGTGATGATCAAATCCAAAATGTCTCATAGTAGCTGCGTTTCCATTGCATACGTGCGCAAAACTTTGTCGATATTCCGTTACTGTCGAAAAAGCACAGTTTCGCAATATCAGTGTTTCCATTAAGTAAGAAATGCTATTAAAGTCACATGTGAATACGTTTGTTCTCACGATAAGTCATTACAAACATGGCGGCAATGGATATAAACACATAGCATGTTGCTACCACAACACTAGCGCTTGTCATCAGAGGAGACGTCGGCGTCTTTTATTGAGGCTTTCCAGCGACAAGCCCCTACTTGGGAGCGGCTATGTATGCAGCATTTTTGGGAAAATGTAGTCGGTGAGTTTACTACTATCTTTTACAATTTTGGTGATTTCTCTACTACTTTTACTTCCTGTTATCTTCTTCATCGTCTTTTTCACCAGTAAAAGCTGCCGGTTCTTGATCACATGACTCCCGTGATGCGAAAAAAGTGTTTCTTTTGCAGTTCTGAGAAATACATCAATTTCAATATGGCCGAAAAACCACCTTATCCTAGTGCAAAAACATTTAGTCGAAAAACATAATTTTTTTCGAAATTGAAGTGTTTCCATTGAGCAAATTTATTTTCAAAATTCTAATTTGCGCATTTTCATGGTCAGTGGAAATGCAGCTGCTGATTCAGAAACACAGTCCTGAATGTGTTTCAAGTTTTAAGGAGTTTATTGTAACTTCCTTTATTAAAAGCACAGTGTGTAGGATTTGTTGTTTTCAGCGACATCTAGTGGTTGAGTGGTTGAATTATCCTCCCTGGTCCTCCCCCACCCCCACCCCCCGCTTCCAAACGCAAAGGAGTTGCTACGGTGTCTCTCAGGT
>NW_013952620.1:854720-856089 GCF_001266775.1 Austrofundulus limnaeus
AGTTAGACATATTTTTATTATTGTCATTAGTGATTATCTCAATTTCAGCTAAAATAATTGACAAAATCCTACACACTGTGCCTTTAAGACTGTAAAAAAGGTCACTAATGATGCGGAAATTAAGAAACTAACATTCAGTTTTGTTTTCTACTGAAGTGGCCAAAAGAAATAAAAAAATAAAAAACAATTATTTCTGTCACTTTAGTTTTTGATGTATTGCATGGAAATGACGTGAAAAACAGTGGCGCTAATAGGCTGTGAATGTTCTAAGTGTTTCTAAGTGATTTGGGGGACTTTTTTTCTCTCCTGTTAATCGTGGCATTCATGTTGGGTTACCCAAGTTCATGTTTTAAAAAAGGACTAAAATATGGAGCCCCACAACAGAGGATCAGTGGTCCAACAGAGAGGGAGAGGGGAGTGAATGAGCAGAGCCTGGCATAGTCATGGTGAGACAGACGGCTGCGAGGGTCCATATGGCTAGGAGAGCGTGTCCAAGCTCTTTACTGGCACTGTGTGTCTCCATGAAGTCATACGTGTGTACATGTAAAAAATCAGCACGATTTAATGTGCCATATGTGCAATGAAGGATTGTGCAGGTGAGCCGTGTTGCACATATAACAGACAAATCGTTCTTCCTCAGTCTGCCCCTTTTTCAAAGAAAATATTCCCTTTTGTTGGTTTGATGGAAGCAAACATTACCATCGCCGTGGGTCAAACTGACCCTCAGCACGCGCCACTCTGCAGCAGCCCGATGGCCAACAGCACAACATTACTAACGTCAGTCCATCATCACACAGGCTCCAGTAAAATGGCCCAACAGACAGCAGGGACTGTGTGCTGCTAGTGACGTCGATTTATGGAGAGAAAGCAGCAACAAAAGCAGATTTTTCTTTCAAGATGAAGAATCGATCTTTGGGAATGAAAAGTGCAGCAGAAAATCGAATAACATTTATGAAACACTCTCATCTCGATGCTTTATAAAAACATGAAATCTGCCTGCATCAGGCACGAGCGTCGACGTGACTGGCACCGACTATGAATATCATTTCTGAGAGCATGCTTTTCACACGTTGGCTCACCCTATCTATTTGCAGGAGCAGCACCCGGCTGCAGCGTTACAAAGGAGAATGAACTTTGCTGGGAATGAGGTCTGCTCTGTGACAAACGAGCGCGGACAGTCAAGGATCCCAGATGCTCATGATCAGGTCTGATGTAGTCGTTTAGGATAAACAGAAGCTCAGGGACAAATGAGCAGAATCCTGTTCCTGAAAGGAGCGTAGAAATGAGCGCATAATGAAATGTATAATTTATTTATTCTGAGATGCTGGAGGACTCTATGAAATAAACATGAGGTGGGGGAGGTGGGGGG
>NW_013952620.1:858348-871191 GCF_001266775.1 Austrofundulus limnaeus
CATGAGGCCCAATGTCTGTACACTCGACTAAGGTGCAGCCATTTTTATGTTCGCCAAGGTGAAGTATATGTGGCAGCCATCTTGAAGTGGAATAGTTTTATAACTGACAGGTTGATTCAAATCTGTTCAGTGTTTACATTTTTCTAACAGACCAACAAGGTTGACTGCAACAGTTAGCTCAAGATGACATGTCATTGGGCCTCATGCAAGAACATGTTCGTATTCTTATCCTAAATTTCTCTTACTTTTGTTCGTACAAAGGGTTCGTACGAACATGTCACGTCAGATTCAACAAACTCTTCTATCTTCAGGAAAAGTGTGTAAATGAGCTGGAGAGAGACAGGATGGAACTCAGAGGCTGACCCAAATGTTTCCTGTTTGCAGGCTGACGGTGTGATGTCTTAACTAGGAGGTTCTGCAATGCAGATACAAGAAGTTGGAAGGATCTCGAGACAGCCAATATTAAAGAGTCACAGAAGGGGGGAAAACAAGTTGGTATAATGTTCCAAAATCATAGGTCTTTAAGTACCCCAGGAGCTTGACAGCCAGGATCTGTTGAAGTGGACTTGGCTCCTCCCTGCAGGAGCTGCAAAAATATGATTAGACAACACTGGAATCCCAAGAGTTAGGATTTGTATTTTTTCCCCCACAATGTTTCACCTGCAAACATCCACCCACCTTAACTGGAGTTTTAATAAGAGAAGCTTAGATTTACATTACTGATTCTGCAATTCAAATACATTAATTATTGGTAAAATAGTCATCATGTGTTAAAACTCAAGATATGTTTAACTGGACTTGGTCAGTACATATTGTTGTACTTGTCATTGAACTTTTATGCCTTTTTTCTTGCAGTTTCCATGATAAATGCATACAGCTGCAGTTATTGTGACTTTTTATTGCACTCTTACCTCCAAGTTAAGATACTCAAAGTTGCTGGAACTCATCATAATCAGCATAAAGTTGAACGTTTACTCACTCAGATAAAATTAACTTTCCCACAGGTGAATAGTAGGTGAGATGGATTGAGTAACTGGAAGCAGGTGTTTTGCAAATATGCAAAACTAAACACGAAAACTCATGGTAATGTGACACTTGTCTTGTTTTCGTTTTTGTAAAGTCCTGTTTTTCTTTCTTTTCTTGACTTAACTTGTAACCTGAGTAAAAACTACAGTAGTGGTTTGTAGATATGGAGGAACAATGAATCTGTTTTCATGATAGCAAAAAATGAACCATTAGACTAAAATTGGTCAAAGTACTTTTATCTGTTAGATCTGTTGGGTTCAGTTCCAGAGGTGGGATAGGTGACTCTTTGAAGGGATTCGGATCTTGGAGAGCTACTTCTGTTTGAGCAGAAGCCCCACCCCCTTTTCCCCTGAGTTGTCATCCACCTCTCCTGCCTGTTTTCTGTGAAAAAGTAAAGCAGGAGTGATTGTCTCTGTGGTTAAGGATAAAAAATAAAGGTATTACAAAGAAGACAAAATAAACTACAAATGTCTCTACTGCCTGCGACTTGTTTCCTATTTGTCGTAAGGAGCCATTAAAATGATTGTGATGAACCCTACTAAGTTTATACACAGACCCACAGTGTTCCTGTTGTCCACAACCTCGTTCTATATTGTTCTTTATTGTTAAGTCAGTTCCTGTGTTTTATTCACCTTAGTCTTTGCATTTTATTCTGCGGAGGTAACTGATCACTGTGTTCTTAATGTTATGGAAATGAACTATCAGAGAGCCCAGACACGAGCAGATTTAACTTCACAAGAAGCAATACAACAATGCATTGAATGTATTCATGAAGCAAACATGATGAATGATAATGTTGGCCTTTTCAGCAGCAAACATTCTGATTATTCCCTTCCTTTTTACACTGACGATCTAATTTTCACCCACTACCTCATGTAGCTGTTTTTATGTTTTTTTTGCCTGTCTGTTAACAAAGTATCTTGAGAAATACATGACTTACAAAAACACTGATGCTTTTATTCTAGTTGGGGCATTTTTTTAGGACAAGTTATCAGTCTTTTTCCCCTAATAATACCATCGAAAAAGTATGTTAAGGTAAATAAAGCAGGTATTCGACAGAAACAATGGATTGTCTCTGCTTGTGGTTTCATATCTTCTTGGCCAGTCTCTTTTTATTATAGAAAATAAAAAAAAATTCAGCATAAAGTTCGGACAAAGTTTGACCTGATGGCTGGATGAAAAGAAGCAAAGACGGAGAAGCAGAAGCAGTTTCTCTTTTCCAAAAGCTCACTTGAAGAAGACATGCTGCTGGTTTTAATATAAGCTCCTAATTGACAGCAGTTCATTCTAATTAACATTTAATAATCAAAATTACAACAACCCAATGAATAGGAGCAGGTAAACAACAAAGAGCCATGATTAGTGATTATCTTGCTGCTGCAGAAAACAGATTTAAAACACACACAAGTTGGTATTTCTATCTTTAAGAGGACATTGTATTGACTTGTTTAGCCTAACCCAGATCTCAGGTGTATCATCAGTCATAACCAGTACATGTCTGACCATAATTTTAATGCTAACCCACCTCACACCTTGGATATAATAATAACCCAAATTACACAAATTATTTTAAGCATTGGCTTCCTATAACACAGGATGAAGCTGTGCTTTATTCAGCTTTATTAGAAACCATAACTGTGATGTGCTTAAATTTGTAACAATCATTTAAAATAAAAAACCTATGTTAAAAACAAAAAACACATTATCTGACCCAAGAACTCAAAATGGGCTCTGTAAATTATGTGTTTTAATGAATGGATAAATGTACAAGAGCTATGATAATGGTATTTAGATGCATTAATATATTTTGCTTATCTTTGCTGACATCTGACTCAATCTGTCTTCCTGCAGAAGAACAAGGAGAAACATCTTCAGCTTGTGAGCTGTCTAATAATTAAATTACTCAGCCCACTAACAGAATCTGAATAGTTCAAGGGTACAGAAGCAGATGCTTGAAAAATCTTCAATAAATAAATAGACTCTACCTAAAAAAAATTTGTATTTCAAGTATTAATGTTTTGAGCAGGGCTTCCCAAATTTTTCCACAAGAGGGCCAAAATGAAAATCTATCCAAGGGCTGCGGGCCAAATGCAATAATGTAATACATGAAATGCAAGTTATTTTATTTTTAGTTTTTATTATTAAGCAAGCAGCTAGTGTGGTGGCTTACCAGTATGTTTTGGTTTTGTTTTGTTCTTTTTTAACCCGTGCACTTGGAGAAAGTTTGACATACTCTCAGGCAGAAAAGGCTTGTGTAGCGTTTCATAATATTTGTTTTTATAAAGTGTGCAAATCATGTGTACATAAATTCAGTCCAAATATCTCTTGAAATTACCTGTATTTCATCTGTCCGTTCATTTTCTTCCTCTTATCTATGTCGGGTCGTTGGGGCAGCAGCCTAAGCAGAGAGACCCAGACTTCCCTCTCCCCAGCCACTTGGACCAGCTCCTCTGGGGGGATCCCAAGGTTTTCCCAGGCCAGATGAGAAACATTGTCCCTCCAGCGTGTCCTGGGTCTTCCTCTAGGCCTCCTCCCAGTGGGACATGCCCAGAACACCTCACCAGGGAGGCGTCCAGGAGTCATCCAAACCAGATGAGCCACCTCAACTGTCTCCTCTCGATGTGGAGGAGCAGCGGCTCTACTCTGAGTCCCTCCTGGATGACTGAGCTTCTCACCCTATCTCTAAGGGAGAGTCCAGCCACCCTGTGGAGAAAACTCTTGTTGACCACTTGTATCCGTGATCGTTCTTTCAGTCATTACCCAAAGCTCATGACCACAGGCGAGGGTAGGAACGTAGACTGATCAGTAAACAAAGAGCTTTTCCTTACAGCTCAGCTCCCTCTTCACCAAAACAAATCTGTACAGAGTCCACAAAACTGCAGAAACTGCACCGATCCGTCTGTCAATCTCACGATCCATCCTTCCCTCAGTCATGAACAAGACCCCAAAATACTTGAACTCAGAGATGCTCACAAGTCACTTTTTGCAAGTCCAAATCAAGTCTGAAGTCAAAGTCAAGTCTGAAGACTTTGATCTCAAGTCCAAGTCAAGTTCCTAATATTTAAGTGACATTGCAGTCGCAAATCATTTTATAGTTGTAATGGTCTGTTATGACACTTCTGATGTATAATAGCTTAAACTGGTAAATGAAAAATACAATTAAAATAGTATCCATACTCAAATGTTTTCCATATAAAGTTTGCATCTGTATTTTTCTCTCAAAGTATTTTTCTTACAAAACTGACATATTTCTGGATACAATATTTTCTTCTTTCAGCAGTGATCATCTACTATCTTTTGTTCTAAAAGAAAAAGGAGGGCTGTGAAATTAAAAAAATCTAAATCAAAATCTTTCTAACAATCAGTTTTTAACTATACAGTATATGAAAGGTCTGCATATTAAGAAAATAGCAACAAAATAAATGACTATAAAATAAAAATTAAAACAGAATTCAAATTGTTCAATAAGAATAATAATTCTGACATAAAAAGCCCTGCAGCATTTGTCTTCTAATGAACTGGATCAAACACAATCTATTTGAACTTTGAGGTATCTTTCAGTGTCCCGACACAAGGAAAATGTTTATGCAACTAACGCATTACATTTTAAAAAGATCAAGGTTGACAGGGTACTTGCACTTAGCCTGGCTCGGTGAGGGCGCATTATGAGGCCTCCATGGCTGAACACCCTTTCTACTGGTGCACTGGTGGCTGGAACAGCAAGTGCCCTCATAGCCACAGGATAAAGCCTTGGGAAAACTGCTGAATACCTTTTCCAGAAGTCTAAACATTCCACTCCATCTTCTTCAGAAGTTGCCTGAATGTAGCAATTATGTTCAGTCTTTCCAGAAGAGCCATGATCTGTAGTTTTTTTTTTGTTTGTTTTTTTGTTTTTTTGGCGCCTTTCTTTCGATAGCCAGAGAAACGGCGTGGAGTCGTTGCATGTGGTTCATCTTGATCATCATCTCCACTGCTGCTGTCAGGAAGGGGGACTTTCCGAGCCTCAGCCAAGACTTGATCCAGGGCTCTCAAGTCTCACGCATTGGGCACGAGACACTCATCTGAGGGTCTTCACATGCTCTCACGCCACATTCCCACTTTCTCATGATAAGAACTGACTAATGCCAAAAACTCAATTCTGGTGTACTTTTTTAAATTATAAAAACACAAGTATTGAAATAAATCCACTCCACGTTTTCACCGCAACCAGTGGTGTTACACACAAGGAAATGCCAGGTCCGTATTTTTGCACCAGCCTTCCATCTACCTGTAAACAGTCTGCAGTGGAGCGGGATAAGATGGAGCGAACCAGTGTGTGCCCCCCTCCCACATTGAAAAAGAGAAAGAAAAGAGGTGAGCCGTGCAGGTAAAATTAACAAACATGTTAGAAAGAAAGGAGAATGAGATGGATGGAGCAGAGAAACTAAGAGGGGGAAAGGAAAAAGTTTGTGCGAGATGCAGCCAAATGAGTAAAATAAACAGATATTTTCTGTGAGTATGCAGATTTCGAATATCCAGAGTATGACTACTCAGAGTCTGAACCAGACTACGATCCTTTCAGTCCTTAGTATTCTGGGTACTCTTTGCATCCACCTGAGTCATCCACATCTCCATCTTTATCGTCATCATCCATGCCAGGTCCTGCAACACCAATTTCGCCTGCTCAGCCATCTTCAGTCTTCAGAGTTCCAGTCTTCACAGTCTCCAAAGTTTCAGTCCTCAGAAGATCCAGACTCGCCTGTTCCAGTCTCTGCTCATGAGTCATCAGTTCCTGTTCCAGCCTCTGCACCCGAGTCTTCAGTCTCCTCTGCACCTGAGTCTTTAGTCTCCTCTTCACCTGAGTCTTTGGTCTCCTCTGCACCTGAGTCTTCAGTCTCTGCACCCGAGTTTTCAGTCTCCTCTGTACCCGAGTCTTCAGTCACTTCAGTTCCTGAAGTACATGTTCCTGTCTTCAGACCCTCTGGTTCCACAACATTTCTGGTATGCCAGCCATCTGTTCTGCTTCCAGTCTTCGAGTTTACAGAGTCTTCAGTCCTTGAGTCTACAGAGTCTTCAGTCCTCAAGTCTACAGAGTTTTCAGTCCTCGAATCTTCAGAGTTTTCAGTCCTCGAGTATTCAGAGTCATCAGTTTCAGTTCTTGTTCCAGTCTCAGTCCCTTCWGCACTGGAGTCAAAAGAGTCTWCAGTCCTYGAGTCTAYAGAGTCTTCAGTCCTCGAGTCTATAGAGTCTTCAGTCCTTGTGTCTTCAGAGTTTTCAGTTCTCGAGTCTTCAGTCCTCGAGTCTATAGAGTCTTCAGTCCTTGAGTCTACAGAATCTTCAGTCCTTGAGTCTACAGAATCTTCAGTCCTCGAGTCTACAGAGTCTTCAGTCCTCGAGTCTTCAGAGTCTTTAGTCTCCTCTGCACCTGAGTCTTCAGTCTCTGCACCCGAGTCTTCAGTCTCCGCTGCACCCGAGTCTTCAGTCTCCACTGCACCCAAGTCTTCAGTCTCCACTGCACCCAAGTCTTCAGTCTCCACTGCACCCAAGTCTTCAGTCTCCTCTGTACCCGAGTCTTCAGTCACTTCAGTTCCTGAAGCACATGTTCCTGTCTTCAGACCCTCTGGTTCCACACCATTTCCGGTATGCCAGCCATCTGTTCTGCTTCCAGTCTTCAAGTCTACAGAGTCTTCAGTCCTTGAGTCTACAGAGTCTTCAGTCCTCAAGTCTACAGAGTTTTCAGTCCTCGAATCTTCAGAGTTTTCAGTCCTCGAGTATTCAGAGTCATCAGTTTCAGTTCTTGTTCCAGTCTCAACATCATCATCAGTTCCAATCTCAAATCCAATACCATGATCATCAGTTCCTGAAACCCCGGGTTGCATTGAGAATTCCCCGGGGGTACCTGTGTTTCCCAAGTATCCTCTGTCTCCCGAGCCTAGGGCCATCTGTGGAGATTTTTTGTTTTTCTTCCCAGGACTTCCTGCCGGTTTTTGCTTTGAGTTTTTTGATTTCATTTTTTTTCCTTGTGCTTTTTGTCCTGTCTGTGTGTAGGTCTTGTGCTTCCTGTTGTGTGTAGGTCTCGTGCTTCCTGTTGTCTTCATGTTATGCCCGCCTTCCCGTGTTTGTCTAGTATCATCTGGGGATGATTCTTTGGGGGGGTACTGTAGGATTCTGTGGTCCGGTGTCATCTTATTTCTCCCTCTTGTGTCCTCTTCATGCCATTACTCAGTCCTCAGCCTTCTCTAGATCTTTGCATGTCACCTGATTTCTCTTGTAATTAGCTCAGTTGTTTCCACTTTCACTCATCCCAGTCCTGTATTTAGTCAGTCTGTTTTCTTCACTCGGCATCATTATTTGGTTCTCCGCCCTGGCTTCCTTCCTGTGCTCCTGGTTTTGTATTTTTGTTCTTTTGCCGCTACGTTGGCTTTTTGTTTACATAAATATTTTACTTTCTTTGAGCTGCCTGCCTGCCTGTCTGCATTCTGGGTCCTACTCCACTCCCTGAACCTGACACTGAAATTTCACAGTAATGCCTAAAATGAAAACTGTATTTAAAGGTGACTTAACATCAGATTCAAGTCCTGCATGTAAAATCAGTCTAAACCAGGACTGCATCAGGTCATCTGACTCAATCTGTCACATCTGTAGTTTCAAATCACAAAACCCCAAATCTCTGCCTCTTGTTTAGATTCTAATAAAACCTTTAACTCCAGAACCCTGCTGCTCACAGAAACTTGTCATGTTTCAACAAAAAGTCTGAGTGTCTCATTGGTGCGTTCTCTTTTTCTCTCCTTCAGTCCTCTCTCTGCAAACTCACAGGTGAAAATAAACTTTTTCTAAATATAAAAGAAGTGAGAAGTGAGCTGAGAATTGTGCAGCTCCTGAGATGTGAATCTTTTTTCTTCTCCTTAAAATAAAATTATACCCTCCCTCAGTACTGTTATACCAAACTGTACACCTGCCATAAATAAGAATCAGTTTTAAAAATGTATGTTCCTACCCAAAGATGCTGTTTCTGTTTCCTCTGTTTTTTGCTCATTATATTATTATTATTATTTTTGCAGCATACAATGACCTGATTTCATTTTTTCCCAGTGGAATGAATTTTAAATATATCTAAAAGTCAGAGCTGTGGATTCATAGCAGCTAAAAACGTCGCTGCATACATCAGCCTCGGGTTAATGCTTTTCTTGTGTTCAGGCAATTTA
Organism: Austrofundulus limnaeus; assembly: GCF_001266775.1. NCBI lineage: Eukaryota > Metazoa > Chordata > Actinopteri > Cyprinodontiformes > Rivulidae > Austrofundulus > Austrofundulus limnaeus. The sequence goes on from NW_013952620.1 coordinate 866,559, forward strand.
AAAATTCTGGACGGTTTTTCTTATTATTTTTTAATGGAAATATTTGGATGTGCCCTTCAGAGATTTCCCCTGTTTATAGTGGTGCTGCTTTAAAATGACTGAGCTGCTTCTTTTTATGGCTGTATAAGTCATGTTAAGTCAAATAAATTATTTATCTCACAGAAAGCTTTATCTGTCAAATAGCGTACAATACTATTTTTCCAAATAGTTAAAAGTTAAAGGAGGACAAACATGTTACCAAAATAAACCTTTAGACTAAAATACAAAAACCCAAATCTAAACTGGCTACATTTTTTGTAGTTCAGTTTTCATTCATTTTCATTTAATCCCTTAATGAGATAAAAGTAGAATCCCACATTTGTGTTAGCTCTGAAGATGTCAACTGTGTGGCCGATCAAATTCCCTTTCAGTCAACATGTCAGGTTTGTGGATTAACATATCAGAGATCAGATTACAAGAGAATTTTTTTTTCCTGACAAGATGCCATTTTCTGCTCCGGCGGTCATCTAGTGGTATTTTGGGGTGGGGGGATGGCGGAATTACAAGGTTAAAAACGTTTTACTTTCATGAATTATACAGCTTTGCTTTGTTTCAGATCAACACTCAGTTGACTCGTTTGCTGAATGTTGTTAAATCAAATTAAAACCATAAATTGGGAAACATCTCTGCATGAATATTTGATTTTGTACCGACTGGCTGCTGCAACTGCTGCACACGTCTTAACGTGCACATATGCCAACTCCTGTGATTTCACTGCAAGTCCAAGAATTGGAGGTATTTTTCAGCTAACTGAAAACACTAGGTGAAACAATTTAAGGAGGGAGAGAGATGAGAGGTCATACAATTTTCCAAAAAAGGGTTCCCGGAGACAGTTTGGCAACTTTCAAAGCAGTTGTCAGAGAAAGGAAAATAGTTTTTTTTTTCAACTCTCCACTTCCAAAGAACTGCAGATGAACAGAAATAAACAAAATATTATTTAACTTAGTTTTATCAAATAAAAATAATATGAGAAATAATTATATAAAATAAGTAGGTGCAGGGGGTGCTTATTTTGCACAACCATAGTAAGAGAGAGCAGAAATACCCACTAGGTTGTTTTGCAACTGTATCTCAAGCTGAGATATCTGCAATCCACCAGTGTGTGGCATCTCTCAAAGACCTTCAGTGTACACAGAAGGAAGTATTCATCCTAACAAATAGCCAAGCTGCTATTAGAGCTCTCAGAGGGCCACACTTTACATCATTACTGGCTTGGGAGTGTGCCGAAGCAGTCAACCAACTGGGGAGAGATAACAGTGTTACTGTTAAATGGGTACCTGGACATATTGGCATCTATGGTAACGAGACAGCTGACTACCTCGCAAAAGCTGGCAGTCAGGCTCACTTCAAAGGACCAGAGCCTGTTATAGGTACCTCAACAACAGTCTGTAGGACTGCCCTACAGGCCTGGATTAGACGTCAACACTCAATCCGCTGGAGGGAGCTGACGGGCTGTAGACAGGCACAGGAACTGATTAACGGCCCAAATCTAAGGTTCGGGAAAGCTCTCATCTCCCTGTGAAGGAAAACTCTAAGTACACTGGCTGGAGTCCTAACTGGCCACAAAATGGTGATGGGACTCCATGACAATGGTCTGTGTGATGCCTGCGGCATTGAATTAGAGACCGCTTTGCACTACTTAGGCCACTACTTGGCTCTGAGTGGTCAAAGGAAAAGAATTCTTGGGGACCCCTTTAGGGATCCTGAGAAGCTCAGAACACTGAGTGTTTCTAACCTTGTGTCCTTCATCTGAGGGAGGAGAAGGTTTGAATGAAGACCAGTGTCTTTTTGGGGAGAGCAATGGGCCCACTTAGGAGGTCTCCGCTCATATGGATTTTACATCCGTCCTGAACCAGGAAACTGTGTGTTTTGATAGACCAGAGTGTTCTAGGATGTTTGTTAGTAGCCTGTGATCATAACTATAAACATAATGAATATTATAGTCCAGTACCAAGTACTCATACTGGTTAAACCAGTTATGGTTGCTAATCTTTATTGGGTGTCGTAAGATGGCACCAGTGTGTACTAGTCATCTCTTAACCCAAATTAGTTAACTTTACAATTTCAGTCAGGATTCAGAAAACAACACAGCACCATTACCACAGTTCTAAAAGTACTAAATGATCTCATACATGCCCTTGACTGCAAACAATACTGTGTTGCACTATTTCTAGATCTATCCAAAGCATTTGACACAGTTGATCACAGGCTACTAACAAACATCCTAGAACACTCTGGTCTATCAAAACACACAGTTTCCTGGTTCAGCAAGTATCTAACTGACAGAACACAGTCTGTTCATGTAGCTGGATCCTCCTCTACCTYCTTAGATGTTGTGAAAGGGGTGCCACAGGGTTCTGTACTGGGTCTCATTCTTTTCTCTCTTTACATCAACGACCTGTGCAGCAATCTGTCAAATGCCTCCCATCATTACTATGCAGATGACACCATCATCTATTGCTGTTCATCCTCCCTCAGCCAAGCTTTCACCTCTCTTCAGGATGCTTTTAATATCATTAAGTCACGTCTGCAAAAAACTTAAACTGGTCTTAAATGCTGAAAAAAGCAAGATCATGGTCTTATCCAACAGAAAACAGCAATCAGTGAACCCACCTCAAATCAAAACCAAACAGGGAAATCTAATAGAAATGGTCTCCACCTACAAATACCTAGGTTTCTACATTGACAGTGAACTGTCTTTTAAAACACACATCTTCAAAATGGCCTCTAAACTCAAACCGAAGCTAGGCTTCTTCTTCAGAAACAAATCCTGCTTCACATACAAATTCAAATACAGCATCTGACACCACTTGCGACATGGGGGTAGCGGTGTGTGACTGCCCTAATTCTGAATAAATTAAAATTGTGTAACACAGTGGTTTACACTGAAATTAAAAATATTTGACAAAGAAATACTGGAGCAGAACTAGAGAGAGATGAATATTATTTGGACTTTTATTTCTGTGACTAACGACCCACTGGAGACACAACATTAACAACAGTCGTCATTTCATTCCTCGGCTTTAGCAGGTCTGACGCTTTTAAAAATGACAGATTTTTTCTCTGGATCTCTGAGAGGAGAACTTCAATCTCCAAACACATAAAGTTCTTCTTTTTTACTTTGCAATGTCATTTATGAATGGACTCTTCCTTCTATGTGGGGCAGGAAACGTATATCCTTATATGGTGTTTTTGGGATGGTAATTATGCTAATCTTCTCTCCTTGTGCACGAGCACCTGATACACATTCATCAGTTTACGCTGCTCATTTACACAATTTTCCTGAAGATAATAGTTTGTTGAATCTGATGTGGCATGTTCATACCAACCCTTTGTACGAACAAAAGTAAGGAAAGTTTAGGATAAGAATACGAACATGTTCTTGCATGAGACCCATTGTCTCTAAAATCTGATGAGATAAAACAAGATGGCACATCTCTATGATCTGTAATGAGTTACAGTACTCTTGAATTTTTTTTCTTTTAAAAAAATATTTAAATTAAACAAATTCATACCTGACAAAATCACAAAGTAATCCTGAATGCAAACTTTTGCTTAAAATTTTTAAGCTTTTTATAATGCTTTAAAGTCCCTAATATGTATAGTCAGGTCTTCTATATTTTCAAAACCACAGTTTAATACTTAAACCTACTTTTTACCAAGGACATATAAGGGTAACCAGATATATAGTATGCTTCTGGTTGTTTTTGAATAAATGTTCATTAGATGGTGCCTCTTTGTCATTATTTCTTAATTTTTCATGCATAAACATTTAAAACTAAAATATAGAAATAAATATACAAATACAAAAGACACACACAGAGTCTCAAACTGAGAGAGTGTGTCTAGCAGATCTCAGAAAACTAGAAAGGATATACTGAAGGATAAAAAGTCTTTGTCGCACCACTTTTTTCTGTCACCTTGTTTATGTGACTTGATTTTACATAATTTAGTGGCAAAATTATGCTGGGGACTTGTCCATATGTGACAATAATACTGATGACTTCTTTCTGCTACAATCATAAACCGTCTGACCTTAACATAATGGTATGTTTGAATATTTCATTTCATATATTATAAGAGCCATCTGTGTAAATATTTTAGAAGTATTTATAAAATTGACTCCTAACCTTGTAACCAAAACCTTTCAATAAATAGCTGAAACCTTGTCAGTGAGATTCTGTGGTAGTATTGGGCTGAAGGACTGATTTAAGTTTTTTTAAATCATTTTTAGATGATTAACAGTTTACTGCAGCAGGTTCAAATAGAAATGATGAATGACTGTCATCTGTCCATCAAAATTGTTAACTTTTTTTAGAGTAAACAGATAATAAAAATCGAATTACTGAAGTCAGGCAACAATTTGAATGCAACACAAAAACCTCATACTAATGAGAACAGGACTGTTGTTAATTAGTGTCCTGACATATCTCCGTAATCCAAGTAGAATTTTTTTTAACTGTATTAGGTCTTCTGGGTTCTTCTTTAATGAAACATTGGGCCTCATGCAAGAACCGTTCGTACGCACAGATTTGTTCTCAAGTTGTGTGTACGAGTGATTTGGGAGAATTTGTGGCATTCACCAATGTTTTCG
>NW_013952620.1:872589-878940 GCF_001266775.1 Austrofundulus limnaeus
AAGATTAGAATCTTCTCTAACATCGTCAAGTAAAGGCTGCAAATCAGACAGGATGCGCTGCACCAGTGGGTGAGATTGGTCGCTTACGTGCAGTTCTGGGGCAAAGAAAATTTTTAATGATGGATGTAATGTGATCTCCAGTGTGATCGCTGTTTTATTATTAAATTATGTGTAAAAACAAATAAAATCTATGGTCTGCGTTGTGTTTTTTCAATATGTGCACACTTTCTGACAAGTTCAAACACCTCACCAGAGGAAACCGGCCCACTTTCACTTTTGACTGATGTCAAACGCTGCCGAAATGGAGCCGATTTTCTGGTTGAATTAATATCAGCAGTGTCCAGATGCCACTCCCCAATAGGCGGCCAGCGAAATACAATCCCGAATCCAAAGTTTTAGAGTGGATTCGATCGCACCTCGCCGCCGTCCCGTTCAGCAGGAAAAACGCACACACTCTCACACACACACACACCTTCGCTCACTCACGCTCACTGCTGCAGCCGGCTTGTCTCATTCAACAGGAAAAGCAAGCACACACACACACACACGCACACACACGCACACACACACACCGCCTCTGCTGGCTCGTCCCACTCAACAGGGAAAAACACGCACACACCCACACACACACACACTCGCTGCTTCTGCCAGCTCGTCTCATTCAACAGGGAAAAACACGTACACACCCACACACACACACTCGCTGCTTCTGCCAGCNGTTCGTACGAACCCTTTGTACGAACAAAAGTAAGAGAAATTTAGGATAAAAATACGAACATGTTCTTGCATGAGGCCCATTGTATCTCTGCTTCAAGAGATTTGGCCTTATAAGCAGTGCCTCCACATGGTGGCCAAACAGGTCTAATGATGACAATCAAAACTGTTTATATGCAAAGGAGGACCTCAGCCTGATCCTTAATTTACACTGCAGTTCCACTCCGCTTTGGTCCGACCTCCGCAGCAAAAATGCAAGCATAATCAATGTGAGTATTTACACTGGCTCTGCACAGCGCGGTGGTGAGTAGACGGCAATCTGCCAAAATTAGACTCCATCCTATTTTTGCAGGACGCCAGAGCTGCACCGGAGTCATCCTACAAAGATCGCGTTGCACCGACAGGAAAAGGAACATGCGCAACATCCGTGTTTTCAAAATAATTCACATATATGAAGATATTTATACACAAATGCTGTCAAAATGTATTGTTCTGTTTGGGAAGCAAATGGCAACATGAAGTGTGCAGCATGTGTGTACTCACATGATACACATGGGCTTTATTTTGAAATCAGAACTTTCAAAAAGACAGAAGGGATGCAGTTTCATTTGTGTTTGTTGTCCATCTTCCACAGAATTAATTATTTTACTCTGACTTCCACATTTATTACTGGATTTATTAAGCGATGTCACATTTCCTGTACACACTTCTCGGACCTCCTCTATGCTTCACACCGGAGCAGAGTGGAAGCTGTATAAACTGTAGCGCAAACAAACGGTGGCGAACTGTGCAGCACAGCAGTGTGGAGCAGAACTGCATCTAGTGTAAATTAGGGGTAACATTAGATTATTAGCGCCTTGAATATCAGCCTGACGATTGTTAGAGCTCTGATTAACCCTATTGTTACCAGAGGGTTGTCATACTTGCAATAATAATATTGTAACACAGGGAGAACTGGACAAAGAGTTCTCTACCCCTGTTTAATGATGAACATTAGTTCTTCACAAAAATGCCTTTCTCTACTCCTCTCTCAAACCACCGTTGCTCTATATCAAGAATAAAAACATCTTCATCCCTAAAAATGAGTGACCACTGGCCTGTAGATGAGTGTAAACTGCATAATCTTGTCCTGATGGTGTAGCTCTTCTGTGTTGGCCCATTCTTTTGAACAGTGGCTGTTTAGTTTCCCCAATGCAGAACTGATCCCAGTCCTCCTGGCACTTAACAGCATTCACATTACTTTGTGCTGGGGAACCGGTTCTTTGGGGTGAACCAGTCTTTGCCGTAATGTGTTTTGGGGTTTGGAAGCCATGGGATTTCATGTTTAGAGAAAAAACATCTCAGTTTCTCTGAAGCTCCTGCAACATACAGAATGACCACTGGTTTGGGTTCTTTCTTTTTCCCCCAGTGATTGGCTAGAGTCCTGTTTTGGCTTTATTTTCCCAACACATCAGGTGCTGCAGTAAGGGCTGTCAACACGTGACATGTTAAACCTCATAGAAGCCGACACCCCTTTCCTTTTTTCTCCAAAGTCTGGACCCTTCAAAGAGAACCCACAATGTCAGTGACAGGGAGCTACTTGTCTTAGAGGAGTGGCACAAGAACTTGGCCTATCTTTGGTTTACTAAGCATTTCAGTACCCAACAGGTTCAGTGGTTGGTGGTTTTTAAACACTTCAACTTCATCATTACCTATCATCTGGGTTCCAGCAATGTCAAGTCAAATACCCTCTGATGTCAATTCTTTTCTCTTGTTTAACTCAAATCCTCAGAAGGATCCTCTTGAATTCTTTGCTCAGAACAAGACTAGTAACTATGTTCCCTCTGGTCATCTGCAGCCATTGCCCACTCCTAGTCATCCTTGGTCTCACACATCTCTATAGTTAAAAATACTTAAAAGTAAACAGCATGGTATTCCCCATTGTTCGGTTTTTTTTTTAACCTAGGAACTCAGAGAAACAACAACAAACCCGGCCGAACATTAAAACAATGACAAACAGAGACCAGTGAGATTTTTAAAGATTCACTTTGCAAAGGAGAACTCAGTGCACATAGCTTTGCTCAGGTGAGCTCAGAGAAGTCCAGAGAAGTTCTGACCTTTGTGGACGTGATCTGTCTTTTATTAAAATACGTAAATATTGCATCACAAGTAAAACAACGAATCAAACATCATTTGCTGGAGTATATCAAAAACATAGAAACCAATGAAAAAGCCGTTGCTGGGGTTACGATATCTTATAAAGGAACAATGAATACTTGTTTTTGTACTTGAGAGTGGAAACTTACAGGAATGTGAAGAAATGTGAAGTTTCGACAATTAATCTTAACCTAATCTTACAGAAACTGCTCACAAGCAGTTTCATGGCAGCCAGACTAACCTTATCTTACAGAAACGGCCTTGWGAGCAKTTYCCATCYGTTTGCTCATCATGTTCCTGTTGAAAACACATTTTGAACTAAACATTTGTAACGTACTCAAAACTTTATTTGATACACACACAATGAACCTTAATAAAATGTAATAAAGAAAAACCTTTTCATATCCCTCCTGTTGTAACAAATAAAGTAAGTAAAAAAATAGAAAGGTATAAAAGTCGGACAACAAAAAGGTGCAAAATAGGTAGCACCTCAAACAATGTAAATCAGTCTCTCAGGAGTATATGAAAATGGTTGAATGAATGAGTAAAAACGACTCTAAATAATACTAATGAGCCTGAGTAAAAAGATATATAAAAACAAAGCGTCATAAGGACCTGAGAACATCCTTTGGCATAGCTAGATAAGAAAGGACACTTAGGATAAGTTCATGGAATGCTCTAATCAACATAATTTTTATTCGTCAGACTCAGAATCGTGGAGGACATATTCACACTGGTCATCTGTGAAGGGGAGGAGTGCATAAACCTGCTCCTGGACGGGCTGAATAGCTGTGGTAATGATCCGATTAACCAAACCTCGAATGCAAGGAATACAACAACATCCACACAAGGTAAGTAATGCTGCAAACACAGCCACTGAAATCAGAATAGATGAGATCAGTGTCTTATATTTACCAAACATGCTCATCCACGAGTCCCATATAGATGTGTCAACACCTGAATGCTCTTTCATCTTTTTGTTCAGGGTCCTCAGACCTTCCAAGGCCCTGGTGAGGCTTCCGTCAGGAGCGGTGTTGTTGGGGATGAAAGTGCAACACTGCTCTCCAAACAGAGCGYAGACGCCTCCCCGTTCTGCCAACAACATATCCAACGCAATCCTGTTCTGAAAAGCCATTAAAGATGTAGTGGCGAGTTGCTCATGGATAGCTTTAAAGCCTAATTCTGTTGCGTTTCCAAGACGCTGCACGTTGTAATGGATGTAATTTATACGATCTGCATTCTTGTTAGGAGTAATGGGAATTATCGCAGCTATAAGAGGAAGATTCTCAAAACCGGTGGCTACCTGATCAACTAATTTGTACTCATCAGGAACACCACGGGGAATGCCTATTGCATCTATGTAAGTGGGATCAGGACCGAGATCAAAAACAGGTGCACTCCGTTTGTCTCTGGGTAAGAAAAGATGCAACCAATGTTCAGGAAGCAAGGATTGGACAGAAACAATAACCTCTTCAGCTGTCGTGGGTATAATGGTCACAGGTAAAATAAGAGTCACCGCTGCACATAGACCAGAACAATTAGAGGGCAGCCTAYCATAAATCTGCTTAGCCCCACACCACCACCAAACATCACTGCGAGACAAAGGTTTAAAGGAACCGGGGACCATGAAGGTGGTGTGGCAATAATTGGATGGGACTTGGCCAAGGGGGTTAAAACCTGTGATGTTAATACAAGTAAAGTTCTGTGCTGCTACTTGATGRGAAAAGATAGGTTTATCTTTTTCTTTKTTGGTCAATGGGTAATAGGGATCATACCATGAACAGTTAMCCGTAGGGACGCTGGTRTTCATAACGGGAATCAGACAATCAGGGGACATTGGGGCGGGAACCACACGCAACAAAGGTCTAGGACCCATACAGATAATGCAGTCTGTCATTGAGGCATTGGCGGCCTGCTCTGCCATAACTAACCAATTGTTATTTTGTTTGGAGATGCCAGTAAGTACTTCGAACCACTCATCTGAGGTCAATTCTTTGTTGGTAATTGTCAGTTGGGATGGGCGAGCAAGGTACGGTCCCATGGTTAGACCGGGGTTGGGAACGGATGAGGAGTTCAAGATTGTGATATTACTGCAGATGGATAAATCAACGGAAGGGTCTTGGCCTGATTTATACACATAAAGGGTCAAGTGGAAACAAGACAAGTCAGTCCATGAATTGAGTCTGGGYGGTTGTTTGGGAAGAGGGTACATGGTTGTATTAAAGGAAAGAATTAGGCTAGTCTTGGTTTTGGTAAGGGTAAGAATCTTAGACCAGGTCTTCGCCCACTGTGTCGTCATGTAATCACGTGGGTGCCAGTCACGTCCTGTATAAGCAAAAACTGTACCCCAATGCGTGTCATAGTCAGTGGAAGAMAAATACCAGTCATAAGTAGCATAAACAGAACCTGACTCAGGACCTGACTCCTTCCAGTAGATTGTCAACGCACTAAACGGAATTACCACAGTGGAGACAAAAACAGAAGCATTGTAACACACATACGGCRCTTTGGTCTGTCTTTGGGATGTATCAGTAGTGTTACAAGGGTTGGCATGTTTGTGGATGGAGGAGGTAACCGTGGATGCGTCTATGGAATAATAATAACGCTTGGTTCTATGGTGAGTGCTTGAATCAGGTGGAGTCAGTGGGTCGTCGGTTTGGGCGGACAGGTGGGACCAGGGATTAGCTGAAATAGGGAGTCCTGCAACAAGTGGATAAACTACCCAAAAAGAGAAAATGAACCACATAGCGAAGAGAACGAGAAAGGCAAGAGTGTAAACATAGCACGGTGTCTGATCAAACCAAATGTACATATTTACTCTATGCCTAAACCAATGCCATCTGGTCAGGTTAGGAGTTGAGCTGTCTTCGTABGTCTGTGACGGCATGGCTGAAATGGGTGTGGCAATGAGACAGCAACAAGATTACCTAAGAAATAAGTTAGGCAGCAAAAGGAAATCAATGATGGACGGCCARATGCATATACCAGAGAGCTATTACCACAATACAGAGAACTACCGTAATGGTATATGCTGCTACAGCAAAATTAATTCGGTCGAAAGACATTCCTGTAAAAATAAAAGGTTAATCACAATTAATAGTAAACGAGAAAACCTAGAGAAATGACAAAAATAACAAGTAAAACCCCAGCAACACAATGATAAAAATGGTTAAAAAATGATTTAAAAAATGGTTAAAAGTGAATCTTATAATAAATGGTCAAAAAGTCCGATGCTCAGCACATTACACAGGTAGGCTGGTCCCTCGCTCCAGCAGAGCCAGTATTGCTGCTTAAACTACAAACCCACTTGTCAGCAGGGGTCTAATGAGCTGGGATATGGTGGTTGCTTCACGGGCATTTGAGACGACCAGTCCTATTGTTTCTGGCCCCCTTTGTAGCCCTTCCCCACAGCCCCTCCCCCACTGTCAAGCACTGTCTGTAGTTTACAATGGCTGAGATGGATCCAAGATGGCCGCTCTGCGACCTTCACGGCAGTGGGTG